>NW_007253582.1:674705-726513 GCF_000164805.1 Carlito syrichta | reverse complement strand
CACCCACCAGGCGTTTTTCCAAGCATGAGGAAGGACAGTCCCAAAATTATCTCACTGTTCCTTATGCTTGGTTTATATTCCTCAAAAGCAATATAAATGACTAAAATCCTAATACCTTTCTTATCTGTGCTAATTTTACCTGTACTATAAACAACTCTTAATTATGGCTCAACCAGTTCCTAAAGAATGTGGCCCAGCCTAAAGATCAAGCTGGGCCATTTCCAGGAACAATTGATTATGATTTCTTAACAAAATGGCTATTCTAAAATCCTATGTATCTATCTTAATTTCTATAAAAGTTTCTATTTCCTAATCCTGATATATAAGGCTGATCGTCAGCAATAAAGATTCTAAAATAAAACCCAAATACAAACTGTAATAGTACTAAAGCCAAAACTGCAATTAGTAGAAAGTGGGAACAATGAAATTTCTAAAGTTAGCTGTATTCTTATAAAACCTTAAAGTATCATGTTTGATCATGCTTGAACTAATGTAATTCCCTCACGTAGCATGACCTATTCTATAATACTTTCTATGAATAAAATAAATTCAGTTTCTAATATAAGTAGAAAAAACTTACACTAATTGTAACTAAAGAACCGGTTTAAAAGAATGCAGCCCAGCCCAAAGTGGACGCTGGGCCCTTAGGAATGTGGCCCAGCCCAAAGTTCGTGCTGGGCCATTTCTGGTAACCCTAGATAATCATCTATACCATCTAAAGCTGGAAACAGCTCTCTAAATGTATATACTAATTCTACAAATATATTTTTAAATCTTATAAAGAAGCTTGTATCATGTATAAGGCTCCCAAATGTGATCTGAGTTTGAACTGTGTTAAGTTTAAAGCCGAAACCGCAGTCTGTGAGAAACGGGATCAATGGATCCCTAGAGTCAGCCATGCCTGTCATATTCTCAGAACTTCATGCTTAGATCATCAAAATCCCTGCCAGAGGGTAATGCTAAACAACAAAGAAAGGAGGAGGGAATGGGCCTTCAGCTCCTGAACCAAACCTGGTGGTCTCAGGGTCCGCAGCCCACCTGGATCCCTGACGCTCAGGCGGGCCTCCACCGCTGGCTCCCAACATCCATAGTTTGCATGAAGTCTTTGTGTCAGAGTCAAAGGAAAACTTTCTGAGAAAAGCCATAATGAAGATCTTGCTACCTCACCTTCATGAGAAAGATTAAAAGATATTAACTATTAGAACCTCTTTAGTTTATTAACTCAGAAGTTGAGAAAAACCAGGGTTTAAAAGTCATGACTTTCTTTTCTTCTTAGTTATTTATTTATTTTTTGGTGTCCTAATTTGCCATTTTAATCTTAGATTTGTGAGTACACACGCATGCTTTTTACATGGACAAAGGTGTAGTGGTGGGGATTGGGTCTCGGGTGGTCTATTCCCCAGATAGTGAACATTGTACCTAGTAAGTTATTTATGAATCCTAAACCCCTCCCCACCTTCTCCCTTATTGCTGGCCCCAGTGCCATTTCCATCTTTGTATGACCTTCTTTTCAAATGCATCATCCTATTCATTAAAAACTGTTTTCCCCAAGTTCTTCCTAAAGATTTCTAAACAGGATCTGGTGCATACTTGAGAAGATGGCTGATGGTAATGTGAAGATGAATCGAAGAGAGGCCCTTGTAGCAGGGTGGTTACTAAATACCATGTGACAAATAAGATTCTAGTTCAGGCCAATAGCACCAGGGCTGAAAAGAAGGAAACATAGACAAGTTAGAAAGATATGGGATGTGGATGGCAGGATCAGGAGAGGAGTGGACAGTAATTTGGAGGTTTTTATCTTAGATGACAAAGGGATGTATTATTGAGAGGTTGTGTTAGAGAATGGCGAGCAATTATGAAAAAAACTAATTTAAAATAAATTGAATTTGTGTTATCTATGGGACATACAGAAAGCACTGTTCAATGGAGAGTTAAGAGAATCAACCTGGGCTCAGGAGAATGGCCAATGAGAGAGAAAACCTAGAGACAAAGCTAAATACATGACACAAGAAGTAAAGAAAACAGAATATGTACAGAAACTTGGAGTAGACTAACATTTAAAGCCTGCACAGAGAAAAGATGAGCCGATGAAAGAAGCTAAAAGACGTCATGAGGAAGACAGAAAGAGAATATTTGTTTCTAGCAAGATAAAAAAGAACATTTCAAGGGAATGGGCTATTAATGACAAATATTACAGGGTTCATAGAATAGGGCGATAAGAAAACCATATATTTGACACCTAGAAGGGTTTTAGTGGTCTTTTCTCGATAAAATGGTAGGAATGGAAGCTATATAATAGTTGGGTGAGAAATGAGAATTAAAGGGGAACAAGTAGAGTCTAGACAGTTATACTTAAAGTTTGGAAGTAGAGAAAAGATAGCAAATAGGATGTGGCTGAGGAAAATAGAGATGGCACCTAGTTGAGGGAAAAAATTGTCCAGGAAAATTTTCTTAGAATATTGGAAGGAGAGAGAGAGACTGTGAGTAAGGTAGGTAGCTATTCTTACAGCGAATCAGAGGAGTTGGGAAGGATTCGAATCCACTGAACTTTGTGCTTAATATGTTTATATTTTATATATTATATTTTAAATATTTAGAAGTATTCTTTACATAAGAAAAAATACTAAATGCAAAAAAGTTCTACAAAAAAATAGAAAAATGAATGAATAAGGTGAAAACCTTCTAAAGCATTTGTCATGGATCATGAATTTTTAATTATTTGTTTAAATTTATTATTTTATTTTTTTACTTTGGATACCAGGAGCATGTAGTTGAATAATTATAATTCTTGGTTCATAGGACATTTCTGAAGTTATTTTTAATAATATCATAAGCAAATGTAAACTCAATTCCCCAAGCAAAAGCAAAGACAATACCTGCTGTCTGACATTATGGACTCCAACTCAGTATATCACCCTGCCTGTCCTAACCTGAGGTAATCATCATCCTGACTTCTGTTTTTTCGTTACTTGCCTTTCTTTTTGTATAGTGTTATTGACTACCTATACTTCCCTATAAAACAAGTATTTACGATATAGTTGGTTTTAGCTTTTTTGTTTTTGAGTTGGAGTCTCACTAGGTGGCCCAGGCTGGAGTGCTGTGGCATAAGTCACAGCTCACCACAACCTAGAACTCTAAAGCTCAAGCAATCCTCCTGCCGCAGTCTCCTGAGTAGCTGGGACTATAGGAATGCGCCACCATGCTTTGCTTATGTTTTTGATTTTTTTGTAGAAATGAGGTCTCGCTATGTTGCCTCGGCTGGTCTTGAACTCCTGGCCTCGAGCAATCCTCTTGCCACAGCCTCCCAAAGTGCTGGGGTTACAGGCATGAACCACTGCACCTGGCCTAGTTTTAGCTTTTTAAAAAGGATATCATGCTGTGCGTGGCCTTGGGGACTTGTTTTCCCACTTTAGACATTGCCACTAGGATATATCCATATGGCTGTAACTCTGGTTCCTTTATTTTTTCTGATGTGTAATTTTCCGTTGTGTCAATATCCCACAGTTTTCTGGATATCCCACATCATTCTTTTGTTGATGGACATCTGTGTTGCTCCATGGTTTTGCTATAGTGAACAGTGCTATTGGAACATGTTTCCTGTTGTATGTGGGCAAAGACTTCTTTTCATTTTATAGCCAGGAATGGAATTGCTGAGTCATAGGTTTCTGAATGATCAGGTGTATGAGGAAAAAAATTCTTTTTCAAATTGATGCATGATTTTACGTTCCCTCCAACAATGTGCAAGGGATCCTGTGTCTCCACAACTTCTCAATACTTGTTATTATCAGACTTTTTATTTTTTTGCCATTTTGGCAAATATAAAATTGTCTTGATTGGTATGTCTGTGACTATCAAGAAAATTGAATATCTCTTCACATGTTTATTGTCTGTATGTGTTTTCTGTGAATTGACTTCATATCTTTAGAACTTTTTCCTATTGTGTATTCTTTTTATTGATTAGTACGAGTATTTTACATATTCTTCATATTAAACCTTATCAGGTTTTTAATAACCCAAATTATTTAAGGTTTCTTTTGATGAAAAACTTTAATCTGTCAAATTCAGCAATTTTTTTCTTTTATAGTTAATGTTTTGGGGTCATATTAGAGAAATATTTTACCTACTCCAGGATCTAAGAAATACAAGTCTTTACTTACTATTAGATTTTGAGGTTTTTTTTTGGTTGGAGTCTCACTCTGTTGCCCAGACTGCAGTACAGTGCAGTGGCCACTCCTGGCCACTGCAGCCTCGACCTGCTGGGCTCTGGAGATCCTTCCACCTCAGCCTTCCAAGTAGCTGGAACTACAGGTGCGCGCTACCATGCCCGGCTCATTTTTTGATTTATTGTAGAGTTGCCCAGGCGGGTCTCGAACCAGTGGGCTCAAAATCTATTGTTTTAATTTTTGAATTCTTCAGCTATAGCTTTGCTGTTTGAAAAAGAGAAATAGTAACAATTTTGTCAAAATTGAAACGCATGTAAATATGTTCATATATGTATATTCTTTGCCTTATTATGTATGACTCCCAGGCAGCAATACTATTAAAATATTTCGATCTATAAGAATGGTTTTGTGTTACTGAATAGACATTATCACTTCTGTTTTTAAAAGAAATACTTTGTTATGACAGGAGTCAATTTTAGTCCATTCTGAAACACTGACAAAAAAGATTAGTGATAGAAATATTTTGGTGTCATATAAAGAAAATAAAATAATTGCAAACTATTTGGAAAAATAGCTAAATATCCAGACACTATATTCTATCACTTTTCAAATTCAGAGAATAAAAGATTTAGAGAGAAACACCATCTGAAATGACAGTTTTCCTATCAACTCGTTGAGTTAGGTGGACAGGAAATTAAGGGGTGCATGATCCTACTTTTAGGATCATTCCCATTCAAATAAATGGTATATGCCATCTCTTTGCAATACAAATTACATGCTATACAAATTTTCTAGAAATTGAAAGTTCTTTTTTAACTCTTAAAAATATATTTCTTTAATAAAATAGCCAACATATGATTCCAAACTATGACCAGATGTCTTAATGTTTGCAGAAAAAAGTTTCTTTATTTTACCATTTCACATGTACCCAGGTGCATATATTTATATAATTTGTGTGTATATAACAGATTATGGTATAGAAAAAACATTAAGCAAGCCTACAGATGTATTTAGGTAAGTGGCTCATCCAATAGGTAATGTGTTTTAAATGTTACTTCATAGTATACTGTTCTTTGGTTGCTGAGACTACATTAAATAGAAATAGAAGGAGGTTTATCACTAGAAACAGGTTTGACTTCCTTAAAAGGCAGTTGTTTCTTTTTTCCTTTGCTTCTCTGGAGAATTGGCTACAAACTGAAAATAGTTATCCTCTGACTCATTTGCGGAACAGCACTACAGCATGTAGAATTCAGATAAAATTATAATGAAACAGACCCTAATTTGACTACGTAGAACAAGAGAGTAATTTCTAAAAGAAAATATTACAGATTGTATTTTCTTAAATCTACTTTGTAGATAAAACAATCTGTTCCTTAAAAAACAAAAACAAAACTTAGGCTAAACGTTGGGATAAGGTTACTCTAAAACTAAATGTCTATTTTAAAAGTTCTGTAGCAGCACCAAACAGAAATGTCCTTTGCCATTTTCAGCATGGTGTTCCCAAGGAGTATATACTCTTGAAATCAGAAACTGGCTCACTCATATGCACAAGGTGAGATCTTCAGAAATAGTTACAGAATACTTAATCGAAAAGCCTCACTTACTGAATGCTTACATAAAGTGATACGGTATTATTAACATTGCAGAAAGTGCTGATAGATCGTTGTACTCATTCTCCCCAGCCTAGAATGAGCCTCCCTGTCTGTCCCTTAAGCTTGTGTTCTGTCCGACATTGGAATTAATGAGAATTGAACTTTGTGCTGAAATCTCTTTGTAATCACTGTACTTAGCCATTTTCTCCCATCATCCTTTGGCTACTTTTAACATACCAAAGTAATTGAGTGAAAAAAGAAAAGTTTATTATCTGGATATCAACTTTTAAAACAGTTTTGATGTCCACAAACATCAATTATGGGCTCATCATGGATCAAACTAGGCTCTAGGGTCGCAAAGATTAACATTATAAAGCTCTTTTCTTCAAAATGCTTACACTTGTATCGAGAGAGTCAAATATGTGACCTAATTGGTATAATATGATTTTGTAAGTGTTGTTGTAGAAGATCATGTAGGAGACAGTGAAGGCACAAAGGAGCATAGAGAAAGATGATCAGAGAGTTTTTTAGAAGGCGGAATACAGAGCTGAAGCTTGAAATATGAGTCGGTGTCTGTCAGGAGGGAGGCATCAGCCTTAAGACATAAACCAGCATGGTCTGTTAAGAGCCTGGGGCAGGCAGAGAGTGGAGAGCTATGAACAAGGCTTAGTGGAAAGTTACAGGAGCCACATCGAGAGGGGACACATGGTCCCTGCTAAGAAGCTGGAACTTTAAAAAGGCAATGAAAATCCTGCAAACACATTTTAATCCTGGCAATAATATGCTTAGCCCATATGAGAAAGTATTGCATGGGTGAGAGATTGAAGACTGAGAGAGGAGTTATAAGATGAATGTTCTAGCACAGGTGACAGGGAGGAGGGGTGGAAAAGAGCAGATAGATACCACTAATGCAAAATAATTAGATTCTGTCGGATAAGATGATCAAAGACATGTGGGTGGTAGTGAGGGAGAAAGAGGAATCTGGAATGACCTGGGTAATTGAGCAGATTTTAGTATCATTTGTGAAGACAGCATAGGAGAAGGAATAGCTAAACAAGAAAGATAAGGAGTTTACTTTTATGTATTTGGAGTGACAACCAGAGTGCCCACTAGGCAACTGTATTTAAAAACTTAGAGCTCAGGAAAGAGGAAAGGATTTGGAATTCATCTGGGTATAGCTGGTGGTTTGAAGTCACAGGGGTGCTGAGAAGATCACCATGTCATGAAAATCAACTCTTACCTAAGTGATCCAACTGCAAACATTAGACACAAGAATCCTTCACACCACAGTGGACACACCACCAGGTACTTGTTCTATCTTGGACCACAGGCTCTAAGAACAAAATAATCCACCATGGAGCAGAGGAAAGGTAATAATTTTCTTAGTCTTTCTCTGAACTATGAAATAGTGTAGCCATCAAAAAATCTCTTTGTGTTTTGAGTGTGATATACTCCAACTTCATTTAAATTGCATATAGGAACAATTTTTTTGAGGTTGACATAAATCTTTTTTTTTTTTTTTGAGTTGGAGTCTCACTCTGTGACCTAGACTGGAGTGCAGTGGCTGCTCCCAGCCACTGCAGCCTCAACCCGCTGGGCATCGGCGATCCTTCCGCCTCAGCCTTCCAAGTAGCTGGAACTACAGGCGTGTGATACCACGCCCGGCTAATTTTTGATTTATTGTAGAGATGAGGTCTCGCCAAGTTGCCCAGGCGGGTCTAGAACCCGCGGGCTCAGGTAATCCACTCACCTCGGCCTCCTAAAGCACTGGGATTACAGGCTGAGCCACCGAGCTCGGCTGACATAAATCTTAAAACAAACATTTTTCACAATACACAATCATGTAATAACAAGGCAGTAGGTGGGCATATTGGTCTAATCAAGAATGACTTCCTTTGACTGGAGAAGAGAGTTTTTAAGCTCCTTTTGAGTTCTTTACCTAGTCTTTAAGTGTTGGTTTTCTATAATGTTTTATGGTAAGTCCATTGTCTTTTCACTCTACACATTATCTTTTAGAGATTATTTTATTCTCGTGAATGCATACCATCATTATGTTTATGATGCTCACATCTATATCTTTAGCCTGGATCTTGCCTTCAGATCTGTCCTCTGCACAATAGCCAGGCTGTTGTATCTAAAACACATATCTGCCCACGCCACTTTCTTGATTAAAACTCTTTGGAAACCTGGTGTAGTGGTTTGTGCCTATAGTCCCAGCTACTTGGGAGGTTGAGGTATGAGGGTGACTTAAGACTAGACTGAGCAACATAGCAAGAGCCCATCTCTAAAATAAGATAAAAAATGGTTTGGCGCTTCCCCATCCCCTTCAGAACAAAGCCTGAGCTCTTTAATTTGGAAAAATTAAATTCTTTATTAATGATTCTTTATCAATGATGTCCTGTCTAATTCTCCAGACTTTATATCTTTTTAAAAAAATACATTTTTTATTTTAGAGTTGTGGGGTACAAGTGAGGATTTACTACATAATTAGGTATACACATGTGAACTTAGGGCTTCTAACTGTCCCTCTCTCCCCCAATTAGTGGACCAGGAGTCCAGTATGTTGCCATGTGTCCCTCTCCTTCCTCCCTCCCTCCCCACCCCCACCAGTGTCTAGCATCTGCCGATTCCATCCTTTTGATCGTGTGGCCAAGTGTTCGGGGCCCGCTTATGAGTGAGAACATGTGGTATTCAGTTCTTTGTTTCTGTGACGGTTCTTAGTATGATGGTCTCCAGCTGCACCCATGTTGCTGTGAAGGCCATGATTTTGTTCTTCTTTATGTCAGCTTGATCTTTTTATTACTACTTGAGTTTTGAACTCCAGCAAGACCAAATTGTTTATAGTTAATTTTGTTAATTTTTCAGGTGCAGGATAGCTACATAGATGATAGATAGATAATTGGCACTTTTTTTTGACACCCTGTCTTCACTCTGACATCTCCCTCAATATGCAGTTCTTTCCCTCTTTCACTTGACTAACTTTTGTCACCTCCCCAGAGAGCCAGTCATGGCCCTGAACTAATTACCTCATCCCAGTGTTTTCATAATGCTCTGTGCATATCTTTGTTATCTAACATGTTGTTTCACAATTATCTATTTACAGGACTGTTTCCCTCACTACCTTGGGAACATCCTGAGGGTTTGGACTATATCCTATTCATCTTCCTACCCTTAGTGTCCAGCATGTGCTACAAATGGTTAAATAAATGAGGTAGGAGTGATGGTCAAAGTCAAACTCACTTGAAAGATACATCTTTGTAGTATTTTATCCATTGAGTAATTCCAGTTAACCATGTGCAGATTTGTTACTCTCAAGTTGTTTTTGCCATTGTTTAAATTATCAAATTCTAGTCAAGTGCTGTCTGAAGTAGATGTACTTCTGCATGATAGGGCTGTTCCTTCCTTTTAAGAAAGAAAAAAAAAAGAGAAAAAAAGTTGGCTTTCTGGTCCTAGGCCTACAGGTAGATGATTCTTTCTGGAAGTGCAAACTTGCTGTATTTGTGGTGCTCCTTACTTTATCCTTCTCAAGAATTCCCCAAGGAAACTCCAGTGGTTTATTTTCTAGCCAGGTGGGACTGTCAAATAGGTTTTACTGTTAACTCTTTTCTTAAAAAAAAAAAAAAAAGTCCTTTCTGCCTGCATATTCCCAGGATATACATATTTTCTTCCTACATATATATTCATACTAAGGAACACATACCATATTTGTATATGAAACCAAAGAAGTTTAAGCTAACAGCCTTTTCCAATACATTAACTCCTGGCATTTTCTGATTTACGTTGGTTGTGAATACAAGGCTGCTACTATAATAGGATAGAAAGATATAGTATTATCTTGTATTTTAAATTCCAAGCAAAAAATGTGCTGTTCTAATCTCATATTTAGGGACCCCAGACAGCTAATAGGCTCAGTCTGTTAAAAAAGAAATAAGATCTTTTTATTAGAATTATCATTCACATTATAGTTTAGCCATATTTGGACTGAGTGGACTTATCTACAAATGTATCTTTAATTGTACATCTGTGATAATAGCATAAAGTTAATAATTTCAATAAAATAATAAATTCCATGGATATATATAAAAGGAACTGCAATATTCAGGTTTTTTGCATTTATTTTGGAAAACTAAGTGTTCTTTGCCATACACACAGCATGGTAGCAGCTTCAGAAAACTGGTATTTCAGTTATACTTCACTAGTAATATATAGTCTAAGAACCCAAATATTGACCTTTGAGTTTGCTTCCTAGCTCTAAATTCAAACAAGATGGTGTTTCTAGAGCATCAATGCTGACTGTTGAGTCAGCTGAGGAAATGCAGTCTGTGGAGCTAGTGGGGGGGGCGGGGTGTCCTGGCTGTGAACACTGCTGTGAGCTTTGTGCTGCCTCTTGATTGCAACTTCTCAGCTTCCTAACCTCTCCCTATGGAAGAACGCTTGCATGAGGCAAGGACAGACATCTGAACAGGCTGCACTCAAAAAAACTGAGTTCATGTGGCAACATGTCTTTTAAGAAAGTCTTGAGGGGGTTGTTATACTGAGTTTCAATTAATGCTGATCTCAGCTGGAATAATTTGCACTTCTATCTAATTTGTGTTTCAATACATATGTAGTTCACAGGAGCTGTCTAGATACATCAGATTTTACACATCTGTCAGTAAATCAAAGACTTAAATGTGAAAGACAGTACCCAGGTGCTTTGTGTGGGTGTGTAGCATTCCCCAGAAGATTGGCCACAGATCAATGCAAAGTTACAGATGTATATCCTATAGCAATCCCTTCTGTTACAGGTATACCCTTACTCCAGGACTGTACGTGTCTGCAGGAATTCTTTGCTCAATTTTTTTTTTTCTGAATACGGGCTTCTAGAATTGGCAGAAGAGGGTCACGTGGTATAACTTTAATGGAAAATACAGAAACTTTTAACTTGGCATTGCCTTTTAGGCAGCAGTTCCCAACCTTTTTGGCATCAGGGACCAGTTTTGTGGAAGTCAGTTTTTTCACAGATGGGTGGCAGGGGGAGGGATCAACAGGCATTAGATTCTCATAAGGTGCGAGTGCCCTAGATCCCTCCCAGGAGCAGTTCACAATAGGGTTCACACTCCTATGAGAATCTAATGCTGCTGCTGATTTGACAGAAGACAGAAGACAGCTCACTGGCCTGCTGCTCACTGCCTGCTGTGTGGCTTGGTTCCTAACAGACCGCAGACCCACCCAGTACTGGTCCATGGTCTGGGGGTTGGGACCCCTGCTCTTTGGGTGTTATCATTTGGAATGGAACAAAACCATGAGCATTCTGCTTTTAATTCTTTAGTACAACATGGCTTCTAAGAGGGTGGAAATATTTCCCCAAACATGCATCCTGTGTACTTGGCAACATTGAAGCTACTAGAAGATTCAGAGCAAAGAAGGCCAGGCCCTTGGCCACTGTTGTTGGATGGTGGTGCATGCTGGCACTTCCTCTCCTGCCTCTGTCCATGCATGACCACCTTTTTAGGCACTTGATGGGAATTTTGCCCTTGTCCTGAGATGTAGGGCACACCACCCATGTGGACATGATGCAGAGCTGAAGAATCTCCAGAAAGAGACAGAGAATGAGAACTTTTCTTTCCAGTTATCTTTTCTGGACAGGCATAAGCTCAGTATTTGGAAATTGGACAGCCTATCCTGCTGGCATCTCTGCTGTTTTAAAGGAAGATTTTTCTTTAGGCCACTCTATAGGCAATAGAGCAGCTTCTCTCCAGTTCTATTTCTATCAATCTCTCAGTTTCAGAATCTCAAATATTGTGCATTCAAGTTGATTAGCTTACATACTACTAGATTTTGGAAAACTATTCTGCAGATGGTTGTCCTAGGTGCATAAAACCTAATACACTATCTCCAGAGCTGTAGCAGGCCAACAACTGAACTCTTCTTGGAGTTAGGATTGGCCTCCTTTTCCTTGCCTGAGGTATGCACGGGACTGCATTATTGTGGGGTATGGTCTGGACATGGACTATTTTCTCCCTCCCCCTCCCTCCAGAGCAACCCCTGGCCAAGGCTGGTCTCTGATGGATATGAGAATTCCCAGTAAAAAGTCATGAGGTGCAGGCAATTGAGCAAAGTTGAAAGCAATATGGTCGCCACGTGTAATCAATGTAATTGTAAATATGGGATATAAATTTGGTTAATTGACTTGCTTGCCTATTAAACTGTTTTCTGTATGGCCCCAAAGTGCGGTTTCTTTCAGCACCAACCTGCCACCATTGGTGCCGCATGGGTGGACCCTTTCCTCACCAACCCACGCCTATCTGTGCCTTCTGTAAGTTTCAATTAAACCAATGTCTTTCCCTGCTGGACTTCCAACTGAGTTCTTTGGAACATGTAAAGAACCTTATACGCAGACCCTCTCAGCTTTGAGGTCGCTGCGTTACAACTGTCAATTTCATTGCACCGCAAGATGTAGGACTTGGCTAGAGTCTGTATTTGTGGTCTAATTATTTTGATGGCGAGCACCAATGTTTACAGCAACATGGTAATTCAAAAAATGTGATAGGGAGGTATTAGGATGGAAAATATCCCTGACATAGCAAGAGAACCAGGAAATACAATTTCATTATCTGGACTTGCTGGCAGGTGAAGCCCTTCAGTTATGATTTGTCTACCTAGACACATCAGCTGGTAATATGACAACATTAAGCCAGATGGCTGTTGGCCTTAAACACCAAGCTTACTTGGAAGTAACACATTGATGTTTTTCTGTCCCCAAATCCCACTCTAGTTGTTACTTTTTTTTTTTTTTTGGTTAGTCATAATTTGTTGTCATTATGTCTATATCGGGCTTCCCACCTTAATGTGGGCCCCAGGTATCCAGGGTTTGTGATCTTTGTCATTTTTTCTTGTTCTTTGATACTGCTCTGTGAAGACAGAGGCCTAAGTATCTTCAGCTCTGAAACTTTTCCAGATCAACATTCATTACCTCAGACTCATTAAAGTCTAACCCTAACGAGTTCCTGAATATTGCTATATTCAATTATTAAAATCCATGGGTCAGGTTAATTCTGTCTCTGGTGTATTTAGAAAACAAGGAAATGTGATCTGTCTCAAGGATAATAAGTGAGATATGTCTGCCTTTCTTCACATACTCATGGGTGGGATGTGTGATTATAACGCTCTTCAGCTGGGTTTGGGTAACAATTTTTAGATAGCCTGATATAGAGTTGATGCTCTGAAATCTCAGTGCAACAGTTCCAACCTACTTTGACATTTTATAATTCCAAGACTTACTTTATTTATTTATTTATTTATCTATCTATCTATATTTCAATAGGGTTAGGGGGTGCACACAGTTTTTGGTTACATGGCTGCATTGTGTAGCAGCGAAGTCTGGGCTGTAAGTAGATCCCTCACCTGCTTCTGTGCATATTGTAACCGATATGTGAATTTTTGGTCCCTCCATCTCCTAACTCTCCCCCTTCTGAGCCAGACATTGTTTTAAATGTCTAAGAAGTACTATGAACTTTGCTAGGTATTGGGAAGACAAAGATAAATTAGACATGGGGCTCTGCTCCCAAAGTGTGTGCAGTCGTAGGGGAGAGGGTAGTAGTTGTCCACCTGGCAGATAAGTAGGAGAAGGCAGTTGGAGCAGATGCAACATGCCAGTTTGCAGAGACAAAAAGACTTGGCATAGTGTGGCTTGTTTGGGGAAGTGCAAGCCCTTTGGTGAACGGAGAACAGAGTTAGTCATTACAGGAGGAGAGTTGGAGAGAAAGGAAGGGACCGGATTAGGAAGCCCTTCTGAGCCATGATACAGTCCTTGGCCTCCTCCTTACATGTGATAGGGAGCTCTTCAAAGCATAAGCAAGAATTAAAAATTAAATAATTCTGGAGCCCTCATGCAGAGGAAAAAAACTAGCTTTTTGATATATGTCTGGAGTCTCTGGGAAGCTATTTCAACCGTGGGATATAGCGAGGATGTGAATTATGTAGCAGCTGCAGTGGCCTGAGGAGACTGGGACATGGGTTAGAAATGTTTAGGTAATGCAGTAGAAAGGTTTTGATGATCAGCTGAGGTAGGGGGAAAGAATAATAAAGGTGATTAAAGGACTGTTTCTGCCATGGCTAAATGGTGATGGCACACACTTAAAAGGGAATATAGCGCCCCCTGGAGTTGGATGGTACAAATCCGCACTACACACAGCAACCCTGAGAACCAGTTTGTTCTCCAAACTTTCTAGTAGTCAAAGCAAGAGAAAACCAGGATCAGTGAGAAGCAGCACATTGTTAAATGGTGCAGTAAAACAAAAACTGTAAATGCTGTAAGTTAACAATGAAATACATGCAGATCATGATTGTTATAGTCAAATAGGCTTTCTCCAGGAGAGACAGGCTGTCATCATCCAGCTCTCCTTAAGTCTGACAAAGACCAGTGGTGCGTGAGTAGGTCCCTTCTTCCAGACCTTTCATCCATAAATAAAGAAAATGCTTCTGCCTCATGTGGAATTCTGCCTGGTCACCTGGACACTGAAGCTGCATTGATTCACCTTCTGTTAGTCCCTGCCTAGAGTACCCCTTCCCGTGGATCAAGACCCTGGCAGGTGCTGGGCGGAAAGGCAAGATGAAGTTCCTGGCACAGATAGTTTTTGTATTCTTTTAAATTCAAAATTTGAATCTTCATTTTTTAACTCATAGTAACTGCTGAATTCTCTTTATGTTACTAACAAGTCATAACATGTTTGAATCAGAAATGGTCCTAAAGATTACCTTGACCAGTCCTGTCCTTTGACAGATGAGAAAACTGAAGCCTGGAAAAGTAAAGTTAGTGATTCAAAGCTATACACCAGTTAGTATCTGAGCTGAGTCTAAAGCTCAAGTGCCCTGACTCTCTATTATTTCTCCCATTACCATGCTACTTTGTGGAACTTTTTTGAAATTGCGTGAGAGAAAAAGAGAGGGAGAGATATGTGTCTAGGCTTTAAAACACTACCCCTCTCTGCTGGCAAAGAATAAAAAGAAAATTCTTTATAATTGTTTACTGATTCAGCAATAAAATAGTACTGTGTGAATATAGATCCTTATGCCTGCTATATGTGTGTGTGTGTGTGTGTGTGTGTGTGTGTGTGTGTACTTTATATATATATACATATATATGTGTGTGTGTGTACTTTATATATATACATATATATATATGTGTATGTATGTATATGACCATGCTGTACCAGGGCTGCTTTTTAATGATGTTATTCTAGAGCTTGTTTTTTTTCCCTCAAAATAATTGAGACGCTATAACTATAACAGAACTTTGGAGAGTGGTGGATGTTTAATGTTCTATAGATGATTACAGAGTCTGCAAAGGCTATTGCCATTACCGATATTTAGCAATTGTTACTGGACACACACATAAATAGTCTGCATCTGAATTTTTGGAAAATTTAGCTGTGCTACCAACTTTGGTATAAAGCACCTGCTTCTATATGTTGTACTGACATTGTACAGAAATTGATCAGGAAACTGCACTGGTCTAGAAAGATTAAGCTTTGCCTTTATAATGCATGTATAATGCCTTTATAATGTATTAAACATGTATATTTGTGCATACTTCTTAGACTCCATCCTGGGAGGAGGAGGGTGTCTGCAGGGCCAGAGAGTGTCTGCTTGGGATCTGCAGAGGCCAGGCTGCTTGGCTGCCATCACAGGAGGCTTGCTAGGCAACCCAGAAGGAGCTTTCAAACAAACCCAGATATTCATGCCTGGCCTGTTGCCATTCTCCAAGAAGGCAAGTAAGAACAATCAGTTAGAACTGGACAGTAATGGCTGATATGTTGCCCTTTAAGTGTTGATATTTTATGGCAAGAAGTTTGTTTGTACAGGACTAATCAGTCCATGTAGGGGTTTATTAGCTAACTGGTCAGAATCAAAACTTATAAAAAGCATTTGGAAAACAGTCATCTGTGATTACACTGAAGGGAAAAACCCTTACGATGAAGTCAGAAGTGTTGATCTTTGAGAATGCTTGCCAGCCTGCATATAAATTTGTGTGGGAAGAAATACATTTAAAATAGTCCCTTCTATACTAATCTTAAACTTCTCCATGTGAGGGGGAAAAAAGAAAAAGAAAACAGATGGCATAGGTCTTATGAGGTCATAACTGATACTTTGGGACTTGAAATTCCAGACTGGTTCCAATGACTCCCACATGTTTGCAGTGACATTTTTTAGAAGAATCAGTTATTACTCAAAAAGTCTCAGGTCATCCCCACACAGATACAAAGAGATGCATTTTCTTTAACCCTCTTTTACTTGTTCCTTTGTTTTATAAATATCTGGTGAAGGAGATTAGCCTATTTATTAGAGTGAATCAAAATACTTAAATTAGTTATCATAGGATACTGTGAGACAAAGTGACTACATTGTATTTTTATATTTATATACTTATATATAAGGACACAAACAGTAAGAAGTAAAGCAACTTCAAAAGCCCTGGGTAATGAATTGTTTCTTGTTCATAAATTAAGCCACATTCCACAGCCATGTGCTCTTGTCCTATACTGTACTTGTCTGATTATAGTACTTACAATGTTGTAATAAAACACATGTTTAATTAAGTTTTCCACAGACGATTGTAAGCTCTGTGAGGAAGGAGTCATGCCTGTATTATTTACTGTTTCTTTGCAAGTATTTAGGAAGGTGCCTGGTCCTTGGCCACATAAAGAAAACAAGAAGAAAAAGATAAAGATATATAGAAAGATAAAGAAAAGAAAGAATGGAGAGAGGACAAAAGGAAAGAAAGAAGGATAGGAAAGAGGGAAGGTTGGAGGGAAGGGAGAGAAAAGAAGAGGAGAAAGAGGAAGAACAGATGTAAATAGTAAAAAAGTCAGTTGAGTGACAACTTTTTTTTTTTTTTGAGTTGGAGTCTCACTCTGTTGCCCAGGCTGGAGTGACATGGCATGCTTATGGCCACGGCAGCCTCGACCTGCTGGGCTTAGGCCATCCTTTCGCCTCAGCCTTCCAAGTAGCTGGAACTACAGATGCACGCCTCCACACCCAACCAGTTTTTCTGATTTATTGTAGAGACCAGATCTCACCAAGTTGCCTAGGCTGTTCTCAAAGCCTCTGTCTCAGGCAATCCTCTCACCTCGTCCTCCCAAAGTGCTGGGGATACAGGCTCAGCCACTGCGCCTGGCCTAGTGGCTACTTTTTATTTGCCATAAAAATAACGAACTGGCCAATTCTTTGGACCTTTTAAATTTAGATGATTGTTTCTAGGTTTGAATGAGTGGTAAATTTCTCTACATTTATATCAACTTGAATAATTCAGAATGTTCTTTAAGAAAATCAAATAGCCTCTCAAAAGTTTCAAAACCACAAGGTTTCTAACTTCATGTTCACTAATTATGTAGAAAAAATAAGAAATATACTTGGTTATATTTTCCTAAGTAAAGAGCGGCTTGTGTTTTTGACAGAAGAACTTGTACCTCATTTCTTCTTCAAGTGAATCATGCCTCTCACTTTAGTCAAATGATTTCTCCAAAGTCTTATTTTTTTTTTTGTTCGTATAGAGTCCTTCAGTTACCTCTCAAAGCTCTACAAAGTTGAAATAAATTTTTCCCAAGTTAATTGTGATGGAAAGTTCCAAAAAGTACATGTGTACTTTTATAATAAAAATATATATTGGTTATCACAATTCATAAGTTGATCTAGATTAAGTCAAATTCCATTAATTAGAACCCTCAATCAACTTATTTATCATGGATGCATAAGTTTGGTTTCTGATTTATTTATTTTCTATAATCTGCTTTTAGAAGAAAAGGGAAATGAATGAATAAGGCACATGACTAGTAATAATTTAGTAAATAAAAATTACATCTTCAATATTACATTGTTGGAATCTATGTTTAAGATGACAAACATCATAGATTGATGTCCATAAGAATGGCCTGTGGAATTGTAACTAAGAATTTGCAGGAATCTGCTATTTAAATGACATGGTTTTAGACAGTCAGAGATAATAAAGATGTGCCATATGTACTAACATTAATGAAACATTTATTGAGTGTTTCTCATGTGTTAGGTGTAATACTAAGGTTTTTTGAATTTGCCTCCTTTGATCCTCACAAAAGTCCTATGAGAGCCGGGCTCGGTGGCTCAGCCTGTAATCCCGCGCCTTTGGGAGGCTGAGGTGAGTGGATTGCCTGAGCCCGCGGGTTCGAGACCCGCCTGGGCAGCGAGACCTTATCTCTACAATAAATCAAAAAATCAGCTGGGCGTAGTAGCACGCACCTGTGATGCCAGCTCCTTGGAAGGCTGAGGCGGAAGGATTGCCGGAGCCCAACAGGTCGAGGCTGCGGTGGCCGGGAGCGGCCACTGCACTCTAGTTTGGGCGACCGAGTGAGACTCCAACTCAAAAAAAAAAAAAAAAAAAGTCCTATGAGGAAGATGTTATTTTTTTTTCCATTTTACAGATCTAGAAACTTATAGAGAAAGCAGTAGCCTGGAAAAGATCACATAGTTAAAAGGTTAGCATAAATTTGATTCTGATTTTCTGCCAGTTGTTCTAGTTATTAAATTTGAGTGCTTCGCCGGGCTCGGTGGCTCAGCCTGTAATCCCGCGCCTTGGAGGCTGAGGTGAGTGGATTGCCTGAGCCTGAGGGTTCGAGACCCGCCTGGGCAACTTGGTGAGACCTCATCTCCACAACAAATCAGAAAATCAGCCGGGCGTGGTAGCACATGCCTGTAATTCCAGCTACTTGGAAGGCTGAGGCGGAAGGATCACTGGAGCCCAGCAGGTGGAGGCTGCGGTGGCCCGAAGCGGCCACTGCACTCCAGTCTGGGAGACAGAGTGAGACTCCAAATAAAAAAAAAAAATTTTTTTGGGGTGCTTCTTACCATCTTCCCCATTGCTTCCTCCCACTCCTACTCCTAAACTGTGTTGTGCACACTTCCGTAGAGCATTCATGTATTGAATGGAAATCATCTGTTTGTTTTTAAACTTTGCCTTTCTTATTAGAACACAAGCATCTTGAAGTCACAACGCAGGATTTTTCCTGTCTGCAGAAAAGTGCCTAGCACAGTACCTGCAATCTAGTAGAGTTCGGTAAATTTTTGTTGAATAAATGAGGAGTTGTGTCTGGGATGATTGTTTTCATTAGATTGTGAGGACTTTGAGGAGAGGGAAGTATCTCACTTGCTTTACCGGTGGTGATGACTCAAATTAATGTTCACTGAATTAAATTAAGTATTAAAGTCAATGCTATCCAATAAGCATTTTATTATAAGGAATATTAAATAATATCTATTATGTTGTTTTAACTAAAGAATGAAAATGCTATCGCATCTTAGACACGTTCATAAAATATCTCACAGGACTTTTCAATTTAAAACGAACATCATTTGTTGGAGTCTCACAATAAACCTGAGAAATTAGGAATTTGTTAGTAAAAAAAATTCATGACTGAAGAGCCTGTGAATTATCCAGGGTTATGAACGGGAGCTGGGATGAAAACACAGGTCTCTGATGACTAGTCTGGGGGCTTCTCTGATATTTGAACTGTTACACAGTCGACACTTCAATTTGTGAGAACTCTTAATTCCCCAATATCCAAGGTCAATTATGCTCTTACTGTTTTAAATATTTATTGATAAATTACAAACTGGTAGGCTCTTTTGTGAAAAATTTCATACAGCATAGCCAAGATGCTTGACTCCTCCCAGAAGGGAGGCAAGAAAAGCAATCCAGTATTGAGATAAATCCATATCATTCCTTTTCCCTGTAACCTAAACTATATGAAGAATTGATCTCTGTGGTATATATCAGAAATGCCCTGGAGTGAATGAGGCATTGAAAATTATGTGAGCAAATCAGTGGGATTCCAGATTCTCAGAAACCAGCTCCACACCCAGTCCATTACTACTCACCTGTATGCAATTAATCTCTTTTCATTTCTTTGGCATATTGGATCTAGAGCTTATTGACTGGGATGCCAACAAATGCCTCAGGCTTTTATGGAATGTCTAGTATAGGGCTAACCTTACACATAACAAAAAAGCAGTAAATATGTGCCTATTTCCTGGGTAAAGAACTTGTTACTACATTGGTTATTAATTTGAATTTAGTGAGTTACAGGTTTTTTTTTTTCCTCAAATACCTCTCACAGCTAGAAATTTCTACTTGTTTTAAGCCTCTCTGTTCCTATTACTCATTTTGGAAGCGGTGAATCTAGCACAGTGGCGTATATGAGTGTGCCAGGTGCTCTAAGTCATTTGATTTTGTGGCCATCTTTTTTCTCAGCAGGCATATTTTTTTCTGACCAAAATAGTGTAGTGTTCAAGAAGACTTCTAATAACATTTTCTGACCATTTAGAAGAATTTTCACTTCAAAGATTCCAGGATATTCAAAAATAGATGAAAGCATTTTCTTGGACATACCTGTATTCTGAGATAGAGGCACTATTGATCTCACAAGAAAAAAAGGCACCATTTAATGTAGGATTCAAAAGAAGATCCTGGTTTAGAAAAAGAAATACTACAAAAAGCTTTCCATCTCTGCCTTCAGAATTATAACAGAGTTTTGAGCCTATTAACTTGTTTGTATCTGGCTATTGTTAATAAAATATTTTATCCATGAAAGTGAGCATCTCAAAAAGTTTATCTTCTGCTTGTTTCAAAACTTAAATTACTTAGACTGGTTCTTGCTTTCTTTAGCTAACAAATACCTAGTTTTAATGTTTTATAGATAATCAATTCTATTAACCTGGTTAAATAAGAAACTTTCATGGGAACTGAGCACAAAGTGAACTTAGAGTTAAGAATATCTATGTAAGAATCTTTCTGTAACTTGAAACTGCATCCTGTTGTTAATGGAAGTGATAGAAAAGTGGTGTCAGTTCACTGGGACCATCATATTGGAACAAGAACCCATCTTGATGGGGTGACCCCTACAAAGTTTTGTGAGATCCCTTCAGCAGAATATCTCACTTCTCTGAGGCAGTAGGAATTTTGTCCATGACTAGTGATGCTGCAAGGAAACTGGACTGTAACATGCTTCACACTGAAATTTCAATATTTTATTTTATTTTATTTTATTTTATTTGAGTTGGAGTCTCACTCTGTCACCCAGACTGGAGTGCAGTGGCCGCTCCTGGCCACCGCAGCCTCGACCTGCCGGGCTCCAGCGATCCTTCCACCTCAGCCTTCCAAGTAGTTGGAATTACAGGCATGTGCTACCACACCCAGCTGATTTTTTAATTTATTGTAGAGATGAGGTCTCGCTGCCCAGGCTGGTCTCGAACCCTCAGGCTCGGGCAATCCACTCACCTCAGCCTCCCAAAGGCGCGGGATTACAGGCTGAGCCACCGAGCCCGGCTCAATATTTTATTTTAAAACCAGAATTTGCTAGTATCCATTATTCTAAGGGGAGCACTAAGTAAAAGTACATAAAAATAACTTTCAAAAGACAGGGACAAGTGAAAACATTTTCATATCAATGCTGAAAAAGAAAATAAGTTTGGGGTTTTCTTAAATTCTTTGAATTCAAATTCAAAGGAAAGCCTATGTTTCTTTACTAATATTTGGGCCAAACTATGTTTATTCCAATTTTGGAAACCTATAATAAAAAAGGAACAAGATGGACCTTTAAGTGGTGATATATGGTATAGTGCAGTCTGGACTTTTTATCACAATGCCATACATAGGAAATAAAAATATTTCTTCAACATTCTGGACAAACAGACAAGGATGCTCCTGACCAGAGGCTACTGATGTGAGGTGTTGTCTGCCTGTGATCCTGCCTGGCTTCCCTGAGGAGTGAGAGAGAAAGTCAGCACCTTCAGTACACCAATAGGCCACAAGTCAGCAGCAAGGAAGGTTCTATCTTGGAAGTGAGGTTAATACTAATAGTTAGCCTCAGTATATGTATGTGGTTTTCACTTTTTATTTTTAAATTTGCATATAAGCACGGATAAGTAGAGGATTTGAATCCAGTTAAAGATAATCTACTAATATGGGTCAAAACTCAAATTCTATCAAACCAAGATGATAAAAGATTGGAAAACAACCTGCAAAATAGTTTATAGCTCTTATAGTTCTACTGTTGAGAAGTTACCAAATTTTGATCCGATCAAGAAATTGCTCAAGCAATTAATATAATCTACTCACAAGGATATTAACACTGTAGGATTTCTAAATTGATCATAGCTGCTTTTTTTCCTTAATAGTAGCCTTGCAAGGAGGAAGAATGACTGAATTTATGCATTGTAGGATGGAAAGTTTTCTGTGAAACTGCTTTAGATCTGTTTTAAGTACTTATTATTTTTTTAGTCGAAATGTTGGTCATCATGGTTTTTTATGAAGAGACACTGATGGTTACAGAGACTAGTTTTTTGCATAAACTAAGATTTATATGATTCAGAGATCAGTTTGGTTGCTCTTGGTTGCTAAGTGGATTCCTGTATGCAAAGTACAACTGGTCTCTTTTTTACCTTCTGAGGATAGGATATTACTTTACACATATTTGGATAGGAATCATAAATAATTTGTTAGCATGTGCCAAAAAATACACTCAAACTGCTTAAATCAAAAAGAGACTTAATTGGCTCATATAACTGTAAAGTGTATTGGGAAAGCTGGCTTAGTCAAGGCTTCATCTGCTGGTCCTGTATGTGACCAGGTCAAAGTCTTACTCTCTTCAATTCTTTATAAAGAAAAGAGGTTTATTGGCTCATGGTTCTGCATGGTACCGGCATCTGTTTCTGATGAGGCTTCAGGAATCTTACAATCATGGTGAAAGGTGAAGGAGGGGCAGGCATGTCACATGGCAAGAGGGAAAACAGGAGACAGAAGAAGATGCCAGGCTTTTTTAAGCAACTAACTCTTGGGTGAACTAATAGAGTGAGAACTCACTCATTACCATGAGAATGGCATCAAGTCATTCAAGAAGGATCCACCCTTTTAACCCAAACACCTCCCAGTAGGCCACAATTCCAACATTGGGGTCTACATTTTAACATGAGATTTCGAGGGGACTATATCAGTGTCCTTGTTGTTAACATCACTCTAGATGGGCTCTCTTCTTGTGGTTCTAAGCTGACTACTAATTATTGTAGAGACTACATATTTCCCTATCCATAGCTGGTGGAAAGAAAGCATATTTATCACAATTTCCAAGACATTGGAACTGGATTTAGTCACATGCTCACCCCTGACCCAATCACTGTGATCAGAGAAATAAAATGTACCAAGTACTTAGCCTAGCTTCAGACCCCTCTCCATCAATCCCCAGTGTAATGCCAATGAGCTACACATACCATCACATGGAAATTTGTGGCTGTTAGAATGGTGAGAATGAATGCTGGAGACATAACCAACTACACAATGGAATCTTAGAATTAGACTTCAGAATTTTCAGCCAGTGCCTTTCTGACTGATGATACTTTATAAAACATTAATGTGAAATTGTCATTTAGTCTCTGCAGGTGCCATTTGTGCCAATGAACCACCACCTACTACCATCTGAGACAGCTTGTTGGATTTTTGAACAGTTCAATTTGGAATGCATTTCTTATACTGAACCTATGAGAGGGATTCCAAAAAACTCAGAATTTGTTTGTAAAAAAAATTGTATATTTATTCTTCCATATTTAAACTTCAGTCACCTTCAAAGTATTCTCCATTTGGTACAATACATCTATCGAGACACTTTTTCCAATGCTCAAAACAGTTTTTGAACTCGTCAATTTTGATGCTTTTTAGTGCTTCTGCTGTTTTTTGTTTCAACTTTTCCACACCAGTCAAATGTTTCCTTTAGTGGACTTTTTTTCATGGTGGGGGGAAACGTTGCTCTGGGCTAGGCTGAGTGAAGAGGGAGGGTGGGACACGGAGGTCATGCTGTTTTTGGTCAAAAAATGCTGAACACTTAGAATGGTGTAGGCAGTTGCGCTTGTAAACCACCCATCATGAACTGTGCAAATGTGTTGAATCTCCAAAAAAAATTCACTAAAGCCAAACAACCTCTCCCAACAACACTAACTGGTACACTGATGCTGACGGGTTCCTAGAACACTTGCCTAGTGGGGGAAGCCTTCACTATAAGGGGCCTGCCCTCCAGAAGATAATTCCAGTTTTGGGGGGACCCTCCCCTTGTACATTTTCTTTCCCTTGTCCTTTATTTGGTCCTTATTTTGCCCTTTTTAGCCACAAAAAAGTAAACTCAATCTTTCCTATTACAGCCTTTCTATTATATATTAAAATAGTTATGATAGTCATCCTAAGCCTCTTTTTTCCAGGCTCAGTATCCCCTATTCTCTCATCTGTGCTCAATATCCCCTATTCTCTCATCTGTTCTTAATATTAAAAAGTTTAAAACACCTTCACTTTTTTGGCCACTCTTCTTTGTATGCATTAAGATTAATCCATTCCAAACTCAGACATACTGTTCCATGATACTGACATAGAGATTCCCAGTGAGGCCACTGGAAAGTAGTTTATTGCCATATGTGTGAGGAGAAAGAGGCTGAGGAAAAGGAGGCTAAATCTCATGTAAAATAGCTGTAACAGCAGTTTGCATTAGACATTCTCAGAAATGATTATCTAAACTGAAATACCCACAGCCAGAACATGTGCAAGAAGACATGATCTCTCTAATCTTTAATCATTATTATTGAGCTTAATTGCTTATTTTTGTTGTTGTTGAGGGTTTGATATTTACTTTTTAAAAAATTTCATAAATTATTATAGTTAAATCAATATGTACCTAATAATACAGGTATGCACTGCATAATGATGGTCAATAATGGGCTGCATATCTGCTGGTAGTCTTTCAAGATTGTACTACTGTATTTTCACTGTATCTTTTCTATGTTTAGACATGTTTAGATATGCAAATACAGTTGGCCCTTGAACAATGCAGGGCTTAGGAGAATCAACTCTCCATGCAGTGGAAAATCTGCATATAACTTTTGACTTCTCCAAAACATATCTACTCATACAAAGCCTACTGTGGACTGGAAGAATTACTAATAACATAAACAGTCTATTAACACATATTTTGTATGTTATGTATATTATATGCTGCATTTTGATAATAAAGTAAGATGAAGAAAAGAAAATGTTAAGAAAATCACAAGGAAGAGAAAATAGATTTACTATTCATTAAGTGAAAGTGGATCATCATAAAGATCTTCATCTTTGTTGTCTTCATGTTGAGGAGGCATAAGAGGAGGGAGGGAGGCTTGGCCTTGCTGTTCCAGGGTTGGTAAAGGTGGAAGAGAGAGAGGAAGCAAAATAGGAAGCAGAGGAGGCAGTATAACTTTTATTTTTAAAAAATCCATGTATAAGTGGATACATGTAGTTCAAACCTGTGTTGCTCAAGAGTCAACTGGACTTACCAATATGTTACATCTGCCTTCAGTTTTTAGTACAATAACATGCTGTACAGGTTTGTAGCCCAGGAACAATAGGTCATACCACATAGCCTAGGTGTGTAGGAGGCTAGACCACTTAAGTATAATCTATGTTGTTTACCTATGGATACACTTCTCAGAACATATCTCTGTCATTAAGCAAAGCATGACTGTATATGTATGAGCTACATATGTATGTATGTGTGTATTTAGATATGGAGTCTTGCTATGTCGCCCATGCTAATCTTGAACTCCTAGGCTCAAATGATCCTTCTGTATCAGCCTTCCAAAGGACTGCTTTATTTTCTTCAGATAATTATTTTTATTTTCTCTTATAAAACCAAAAGACAAAGTATTACATCAAAATAACCTTGTTCAGATACTGTGTGTAATCTGAACTCTCAGTTCTCCCCTTACTCTGAATGTTCTCTAGCAGAGTGACAGCCTCCCAGATACATAACTTGAGGCATTTTGTGTGGGAAATTTGACCAACAGACAGTCCCACAGCTGTTCTATCAAGGTAGACTGCTTTCTTCTACCTCATTCTCCATTTCCCCATCTTATTCCATCACGACTACCTAGAAAACACTCAGGAAATTTAGTTATACTTAGAACACAGTATCACTAACAATCACCTACAAGTTCATAGTGCCCCTCCCTTTCATGGGATATTTACACTGGTGTGAACTCTGAAAAAAACTAGTTCCTATCAGACACAGGGGAGATGGGAAGACGTGCATGCTGTTTTAAGAAAAACCTGTAATTAGGTGACGAGCACCTCTCTCTGCATCCATTCCACCACCAGCCCCTGTCAATCAAATATATTTCCACAGTACACTTTAAGCACATTCTCTTCTTCCCAGCTGCCATTCTAAGTCAGCGGCATTAGCCATGGAAACTCCTGTACTGGCCCCCAAACTGATCTCTTCCCATCCTCAGTCTATTTTCCAAACAGCAACCAGATGACTTTAAGATGCAGACAGGATCATGCTTTCCTTTATTTAAAACTCGTCAGCTCCTTTTCACTGCTCTTAGGATGAAATACAAACTCCCTCACAAGTTTTGGAAGGCCCTGCCTACATGTTCAAGCCCATCTCCCTCCATTCTCTCTATTGCTCAATATGTTCCAGATCGACGCATTTTTTTTCATTTCCTTTACTGCAGTAAGTTCTTTTCTACACTAGGGCCTTTGCACATATCCTCTCCTCTGCTTGAAACACCCCCCATTTCTTTGCGTGGTGACTCCTACTAACCATTAATCCTGAGCCAATGTTGTTTATTCTTCCCTAACACTTCAGTTTAGGACCCCAATTTATATTCTATAAAAATATCTTCCGATTTCCTTCAGAGCACGTATGTGTGCGCTGGCTAATTATTTAAATTCAGCCTCAGGCAGTAGACCACAAACTACAGGAGAAGTAGGTTGACTCACTACTGTATATCCAGGGTGTAGTCAGCTACCTGGGTTTAATACTTGTGTTTTCATGTGTCAGCTATGGGACCTTGAATCCTAGCTCCAGTTTATTCCTTTGTACAATAGAGAAAATAATGTTACATTTTTTCAGAAATATTACAAGGATCAATCACAAAATCCATGTAAAATGCTAGAGTGCCTGGTCCATGATAGGTGTTTGACCTATATTGGTTATTAGTATAGTCATTTCTCAGTATCTGCAGGGAATTACTTCTAGGATCCCCTTGGATACCAAAATCTGCAGATGCTCAAGCCCCTGATATGAAATGGTATCATATTTGCATATAACCTATGCACATCCTCCCTATACTTTGTCATCTCTAGATTACTTATATTACCTAATACAATGTAAATGCTATATAAATAGTTGTTATGCTGTATATACTGTATTTTTATTGTTCTATTATTACTTTTTATTGTTGTTTTTTCTTAATATTTTTGATCCTCATATGGCTGGATCCAAGTGCAGAACCCATAAATATGGAGGTATGGCTATATATTATTAACAATATTATTGTTTTAGGATGTTAACTTATTGTAGACAAAAGTCGCTAGGAAATGGTATCCATTTCTTGAATAATCCCTAAGAAGTTCCTAAAAAGTTCTTGTTTTATATATATATATATAGAACAGCTCTACAAAAATTTGTTTTTAAACAAATTTAAAACAGTGATAGCCTCACTGTGGTTTTTTTCTCAGAGTACTTTTTTAAATTGTCAAAAATTAACTCTAAATGAATCAAAGACCTAAACGTAAAGCCTCAAACTATAAGAATCTTAGAAAGTGCAGGAGACACCCTTATGGAAATTGAAACTGGCAACCAATTCCTATTCAGAACCCTAAATGCCCATACCTTAAGAAATAAGATAGACAAGTGGGACCTCATCAAACTAACAAGCTTCTGCAAAGGAAAAGAAACCATCAAGAGACCAGGGAAACAGCCCACAGAATGGGAAAAAATATTTGCCAACTGTTTATCTGACAAAGGTCGAACATCTAGGATCTGCAAGGAACTCAAATGCGCCAAAAGGAAAAAAGCAAACAACCCCATTAAAAAGTGGGCAAAATACATGAACAGACACTTCTCAAAAGAAGATATATGGGCAGCCAACAGACACATGAAAAAGTGTTCAGTCTCACTCCTCATCAGAGGAATGCAAATCAAAACCACATTGAAATACCACCTAACCACAGTAAGAATGGCCATCATTAATAAAACAAAGAACAACAGATGCTGGTGAGGATGTGGAGAAAAAGGAACGCTTCTACACTGCTGATGGGAAGGCAAATTAGTGCAACCTCTTTGGAAGACAGTGTGGCGAGTTCTGAAAGAACTAAAAATTTACCTTCCATATGACCCAGCAATTCCCCTATTGGGGATATACCCAGAGGAACTCAAATCATTCTACAAAAAAGATACCTGCGCACGTATGTTTGTTGCAGCTCTATTCACAATAGCAAAGATGGAACCAACCATGTTGCCCATCAAAACTGGACTGGATAAAGAAAATATGGTACATATCCACAATGGAATATTATGCAGCCATAAGGAAGGACAAACATATGGACTTCACAGCAACTTGGATGGATTTAGAGTTGATCATACTCGTGATCCATCACAGAAACAGAGAACAGACTACCATATGTTCTCACTCTTAAGCGGACCTTGAACAATTATAATACTAGAAGAGGGGGATTGGCAGTAGTGGGAAACTGTGTGTGTGTGGGGGGCTGGAATTAGCAGTTGAGGGAAACTGCTAGGGGAGGAAGGGGCATACCTCATCAACAAGTGTACCTGCATAATCAACATTTGTATACCCAACCCTGAATTGTACCCCACATCTTTATAATAAAAAAAATTTTGTCAAATCATTCAGGTTAACCATGCTCATAAATAACTCAGTCTCTGCTTCAGAGGTTGTCTTAAAATATTTGAGTTTTTTTTACATTTGTGAAAGATATTTAAGTACTTATTTTCAGATGCTTTGAAAAATAACTCACCATTACTTTTTATTTTTTCCATCGAGATTGCTGAGTTGAACATATTTCAAACACTGGACACACTGTTTGGGTCTCTTGGCAAAGACATCTTTTATAAACTTCAACTTCTGAAGATAATGCTGACCTTTCCTTCTTTTTCCCCATCTGTATTCACTCTCTTCATAATGGGATTTCCACAGGGAGCTGTTTATGCCTTTATCAGAGTCTATACAGTAAAAAATACTGCTCTGTGTAAAAGGATTATGACTGTATAGATTTTCACTGTCAGGCACCTTCCTTTGGGTAAATATTTATGTGAAATGAGGCAAGAATTTAAATAGTCCTAAAGAAGGTGCACACTCTCCTTGACAACAACAACAACAAAAAAGTCTGTGTATGAACAGTTGGGCTAGCAGTGTCTGGCATAGAGAAATAAAGACAAAAATATACTTTGGTCCTGTAATATTTATAGCATTGCCAGTTTAACCATTGTGCCCTATTTAGGAATGTTTTTTGAGTGAGCTTCATTTTAATATCCAAGAACAGAGTCATGAACTGATGAGTGAAGCTCGTGCTGCCTGCCGAAGGCAACAGAGTATCCTGATATACTACCCCATGAAGGATGGAGAGGGAACTCACACAGATGGATGCTTCTGGAATGCTTGTGTAACTGACATTGATAGCAATGAGGTAGCCACTTGGAAATGCTGTGTTAGACTTTATATGCCTTTGTAAGAAACACTATCTTATGAGCTTGTAGATGAGAAAGGTAGGGAATTCCATTTATAGTCTGAGTGATGCCTGCCACACACAGAGCCACCTGTTCTGGGACGCTCCCGTTACTTGAGGGTAAGCCAGTCCACACAATGCACATGTTCTAGATAACTGGAAGCAAAACTAAAACACATAATCACTTTATAATTTGGAATCTTTGTAAAACTGATACAGTCTTTGCTTTAAAAACTAAAAATAGACCAGGCATGGTGGCTCACGCCTTTAATCCTAGCACTTTGGAAGGCCCAGGCAGGAGAATTGCTTGAGCCCAAGAGTTCAGCACCAGCCTAGGCAACATAGCAAGACCTTGTGTCTACAAAAAAAAAAAAAAAAAATTGCTGGGCTCGGTGGCTCAGCCTGGAATCCCACACCTTGAGAGGCTGAGGTGAGTGGATTGCCTGAGCCTGCGGGTTCGAGACCCACCTGAGCAACTTGGCGAGACCTCATCTCTACAATAAATCAAAAATTAGCTGGGCGTGGTAGCGTGCACCTGTACTTCCAGCTACTTGGAAGGCTGAGGTAGAAGGATCACCGGAGCCCAGCAGGTCGAGGCTGCAGTGGCCAGGAGCGGCCACTGCACTCTAGTCTGGGCAACAGAGTGAGACTCCAACTCAAAAAATAAAATAAAATATTTAAAAAATTAAAAAAATATATATAAATACTACTACTACTACTAATAATAATAATTAGCCAGGATGGAAGCATGTACCTGTAATCACAGCTACTCAGGAAGCTGAGGCAGAAAGTTGGCCTGAGCCCAGGAGGTCAAGGCTGTGGTGAGTCATGATTGTGCCACTGCATTCCATCCTGGGTGACAGAGCAAGACCCTAACTAAAAAAACAACAACAAAACAAACAAACAAAACCTCTAAAATTCTCATTGTATTTTAAATCTATTTAAAATATACATATATGTAATCTTGACTTAATGATTTAGCCTCCTCAGAGACTCCTTGTTCTTACATGAGCATCACTTTCTGAACCGTGTTGTGTTAAAGTTTCTGGACATGTTGGCATTAGACTAAAGGACTGTTCTCTTTCACTTTTATGCTTTCATTGCTTCTGTCAGTGTGTGTTAGCAGGTGTCCCCCAGTTCTGACTCCCCTTCCAGTTTTCTGTTTCTAACACCTGTAGGTTAGAAAATATATGAGAATTACTTTTAAAATGGAGTAAATTGATCTCAAGTGGTTACCCCAAAGACTGCCTTATGACTCATGAAAGCATGAGAACTTTCATTTTGATTCATTCAACACATATGTATTGAATACCAACTATGTGCTTGTTATATAGTAGGCCAGGGACACAATGGCAAGAAAAATGGTCTCTGCCATTGTGGAAGACATCTGATGATGAGATCAGTGCTGAAACTGAGGAGGGGCCCCTCACTCCTGCTTGGGGATTAGTCAGGGAAAGCACTCCAAATGAGGCAGTGTTTGAGGCTGAGTATTCCACAAAGACTCTTGACAGAATTGTTTCTAGGATAATGAAGAGAGTGCTGATAGAGTGAGGCAGGAGAGTGAGAAAATTCTAGGTGAAGGGTTTCCTCCTGCCTTTCCCTTCACCCTCATCGCCATCTTTGTTGAGGTGCTGCTTCTTCCTGTTGACGTTCCTCCAGGTTCCGACCAGGACTCTTCCCTTGTCATTCCACTTACTCTTTTAGGGACATCTCATGGTTGCCTAACTACCATTCCTTATAAATGACTTTAGAATCGTTTAGATTTTTAAATGTTCTGCCTCTAGAACACCTCTCTTTCCTACTCCAGACTATCATATCCGGCTGACTTTTAGACGTACATACTTTAATGCCCCACAGACAATCAAGTCCAACCTTCCCCTGGATCTGATTCTCTTTCTAGGTTCTTTATCTCAGTGAAAGACACCACCAGACACATCTAGTCAGGTTCTCGAGCCGGAAACCTTGGCTTCTTCCTTGTTTCCTCCCTCTCAATTTATCAGCTCTGCTCAGTTCTTTATCTCGAACATCTTTCCAATTTATCAACTTCTGTTTATTCCCAGTCACCAGTTTTATTCAAGATACTATCAGTTTTTTCCTACATTGCTTCAATTAGCCATTAACTGGTGTCTATCTAGATTTTCGCTATGAAGCCTTGTCTCACAATGCAACCAGCAGGATCTTCCTAATATGACAGATGAAATCTGATCACCTGGCTTTAATACTTGCTGGCTTCCACTTGCCTTCAAGATACACACCCTGAGTGAATCTCCCCTTCTACTCTCCTACCCTCGCTTGGTTACACTAGGCCATTCATGCTTTTTTTTTTAATCCCTAGATGCAATTTATTTCCCATGTATTTACCTTAGTGTTGCTAATTCTTCTTCAAGGAAGCCTTTCTGGTCCCCCTGACAGGGCATAGGTTGCTCTTTCTATATGCTACCTGTCTCGATGGCTACACCCATGGGATCTTCATTTATATAGGTGACTGAATAACATGGAGAGGCTAATACTATAAAAATAACTTTTTTTATTACTCACATTTTCTGAGACGAAGGGCAGCTCCACCTCAGAAAGCCACATGGGGAGGTGCCACTGCTCCAGAGAAGGTAGGAGAGAGTGAGGGGAAGGCATAGGCCACAGCCTTTTTGTATTTTCCATGGGAAGGGCAGGGCAAGGCAGGGAAACAGATTAGGACTGGCTAGTTTGAATAACTCTGGTGAACTTTGGGACATAGGAGCTGGCCCTGGTTGTCAGGTACCTGGCCCTGGGTTGTTCTAGGGCAGGGGAAATATTGTCTTGGTGTGTGAGACGTAAAGGAGGTGGTTAAGGATACACTCAATAATGGTTGGCTTGCATATGAAAGCAGTGCCGGAGGGCAAGTTATTTCAGGAATTAACTAGCTTTGGGAAGGACAGTCTCTTTTCAGCCCTCAAGCCTTGCCATCCACTCAAAATGTCAAAAATAGACTTTAAAGAACATGATTAACACATTACTACCTGTTGTGGTACCATACATATCTCACTGCATTGTTCGCCTGTCCAAACTTGCTAAATTGTAGGTTTCTTGAGAGCAGGCATCTGTCTTTTCCATCACTGTAGCTCCAGAGGCCAGCATGGGGTCTCGCACTTGGTATATGCTTAGTAAATATTAGTGGGATGAAAGAATGAATGGACATTGTCTACCTGAAACATATGGTGAGTGTTTTACCTGAAATGCACAACATTCTTTTTCTAATCATAGATTTTGCTATATCAGTTAGTTAATTACAATCCATTTACATTTGGTTTAAATGTGAAGTTGTTTTTTTTTAAACCCAGTAAAGTTTAATTGGCTTAGCATGATGTATATTACTTAAAACCCTATAAATATAACAACATGCCTTTATGTCCCTGGGTTAGCCAGTTGTTCTTTACTGGGGATAATTTTGCCACAGGGGACATTTGACAATAACTGGAGACATTTTTGTTTGTCCCAAGTGGCATCCGATGGATAGAAATCAAAGATGCTGCTAAATTTCCTACACTATGCAGGGCAGCCCCCTACAGCAACAAAGAATTATCCAGTCTAACACATCAATAGATATTGAAAACCTTTTTATTAGAGGATGTTGTGTTTGACAAGTTTACCTAAAAAATACCTCACACAACCCACCATGTCCCCAGATTCCACCATGAAGCAATTACAAGCGAACTAGCTGGAATCTTAGACTTAAAGACAGCAGGCCTAAGGGGAAAAGTAATTTTCAGAGGAGGACACATGACAACCTACAAGAGAGGGGTTCAGTATTTGAGCAAATACCGAAAGGAAACTTCGGTGGACTGAGACATAGACTGACAACACTGAGGCCAGGATTTAGGATGAGTACCAAAATTATAGGCTCTTTCAGCTGAGAGTGAAAGGGGTTGCCTCTAAGTTAAAATAAGCATTGTGGGGGAAGGGAGCAATTATATAGCATTTATAACTTCAAAGTTGCTCTCTTTAAGATATAAGTTGTTTTCTTATGCTAAAATGCTGCCATTGATCAAAGGAACACTATCACACCTTTCTGGAGCTGTCTTCATTTGTCATATTCTTTTGATCTTCAATGGTAGTGAACATTGCCCTCTGAGGCAGGAATTTGATTTTAGGAAAAATGTTTATTTGAACCTACATAGGATGAATAAGGAAAGTCATCCATGCTCCTAACACTATGTTTATAAAAATTGAGGATAAACTGTAAGTTGAAAAATCTGACTCTAAAGGTTATTCTAAAAGGAGTTTTAGAACTGTCTTCTACCGAGTCAATTCCTTTGTACTAAGGGTGTAGCCTCTCAAGGTGACCATTTTCAGGAGAGATACTCATATTGAGGTGTGAGTGTGAGCAAAACATTACCTGACATCATCCTGCTTTCAGAACTGCATACATATGTAGAAGTAGCACCAAGTTTGTGTACAACCAAGTTTCTATTAGGGTGAATATGTTTGGGACAGATATTAGTGTGTTTTTAATATGTTAAAGTCCAAGTTTTAAGCTGTGAAATCACACTGCGAAATCTAGGAATTCCTAGGTTCCCAGAAGGCATTTTATCTTTAAGTTCTTTCCCCTGCTGTTGGCTTTACTTTGACCACAGAGGCCTAATCTAGGATAGCTTTTTAGTGTCAAATCAAGTGCACCTTAAGTGTACTTGAGATAGATTAGTGTTATAAATGGAGCAATAATAAAATAATGCTACAAGTCTCTCTCAGTAGGGTACAATTCATTGTGCTCTGCCTGGAACTATCCTGGTTTTAAAACTGAAAGCCGTACTCCCTGGGAAGCTCCTCAGTCCTGGGCAAATCAAGACAGGTACCCTAACTCCCAGTTTCTTGGCTAACTCCTTCATTATTTTTGGAATATCTACAATAAAAACAAATCCATGACTACACCAAAATAAATAAGGAAACTGACATATCCATATTGGGAGCAACAGAGCAACTTGAGTCAAACAGCAACAAATGTCAGCCAAAACGAGGCAGAGCCACTCACTCACTTTTATGCTAATTCAAACTGGAGTTAGATGTTCGGTTTTATAGTGATGGCTCAGGCCATGATTTACCAACCAATAATTATAACAACAGGAACAACAACAACCACCACAACAAAATAATATACTTTAATAAATTTAACACATTATGCTTATAAAGCTTGTTTTGATTCTCTTAGGAGAAACATCTTGACAGCTAATGTCCTTGCACAAGGAAATAATTGCCTTCTTTAGTTTGTCAAGGGCTTTGCATGGTGTGTCTAATAATTTTATACAATGCCTGAAAAATGCACCATGGTATTTAGCTGAGAGTTAACATTTAAAATATACCATCAGTAGGGAGCAGAGTTACACAGGTAGAAGAGAGGCACCTGGGTTTACATCGTGCCTGACCACTTATCTGTGCCTGACCTTGGGCTAGTTGTTGGACTCTGAACTTCAGCACCTTCATAAAACAAGCAACAAGCTTAAAGATGGTATTTATCTCCTGGCATTGCTGTTTATTAAATGATAATGAGTACAGGGCTCAATGCCATGCCAAACATATAGTAAACACTTACTAAATGTGAGCCATTATTGTTTGCATCTACCAACAGTTTCTAGAATAGTATTTTCTGACTATATCTCACAGTTGCATTGTCTCTTTAACTTATTTCCTTTACATACTCTTTGCAGAAGATCATATTTTAAGAAATGTACAAAGAGCACAAAGATTTTGATAAAAGGTGTTTTTACTATAGGTCTGTCTAGTTGCCAAACATCAATTCAGTGTTACTTTAAGAAAATATCAGTAGAAAAGAAAGATGTTGGAAACCAAGACATGTATCCCAGGATAGTTGCTATGCGGGTTTCAACGCGAGATAATGTGCCCAGAGTTGTCTGATATATTTATTTTCCGAAGTTCCATAACAACACACTGACTTCAAAACAAGGGTACTACATACACGAAATCAAAATAGCTGACAATTTGTCCCTCCAAAGTTTCTTTCATTGTTGTTTTGAAGGCAGCTTTTTGACTAAATAACACTTTCTTTAACGCTATTAGGAAAAAAATACAAGGAAGAAGCAAGATGTGTCCATTCTAGGGCACTGTAGATCAAGACATGTTGGTATCAGGTGGTAATCTAACCTGAGGCAGATTTGAAAAAAAAAAAAAAGATGGGGAGGACTTCCATCTAAAAACTTCCCCACATAAAATACTGTAAGTAGGTCCAAATGCCATAACTCTGAAAGTATGTATTCTTCTGTAATATATGTGTCTCTATTTTATGTAAGTCCTGACTTTGAAGATTTAGGAAGAAAGGTAAGACATCAGGCAAAAGCAACATTCTTGCCAGATGTGCTGTTTTGTGACCTTCAGTGCCATTTTGAAGACAGCTGACAGAGATTAAGAGAGGTCAGTGATTTTCTTGCTCTTTCTGTGACCCAGTTTTGAAAATCTGCCACTCAAAAGGAGTAGAACAACTCGTGAAAGGTTCCACAATCTGGCAGTCAGACCCTGTGTTAGACTCCACTTTCCTGTGTAACCCTTTATAGTTTGCTTGTTCTCTGTTTCATTCTAACTTAAACATTAAGGCAATAATTTGTTTTGGTTTTTATGTTCTTTACACTTCTTAGAAGTGGTACATTTATGTCTTCATTAATACTGTTGGAGACTGTAAAATCCTAGAAACTTACAATAGAGTGTGTTAGTCTCCTTATAATTTCACTCTAACATACTGAATCCAGGATAAAATAATTTAGCATATTATCTTTTCTAAATATCTTAGATAATGTGCTTGAGAGAATGCTATGAGTGTTTTAAAAGTGAAATTAATAAAAGGGTTTGTATTTTTCTGTAAAAATCAGTATCCTTAAAAGAAATATATTTAGGTTCGAGCTTTTGGGTCAAGCACTTTGAGTTGACCAGTTGTTTCACTAAACTGATCAGTTGTGTTGCTTTTGTGAAGTCACAGCTCTTTTGTGTGACTTTGTGAAATTACAGGTAAATTTTTGAACCAAATACTCTTCTTAATCTTTTTGGTCTATCAAGGTGAATATTTCACTGGTGTTTTATGTTCTTTACAAAAGATTATATTGTTACTTGGCTTTGAGTCAGTTGAATTCATCTTTAAGCAGATTGAATTCTGTGAACTTCAGAGTTTCTGGTGATAAACTTCTCTGTCATCTCTGCATTATCTCTTTTACAGCCCTATGGGAAAAATGGTTTACATCAGGCACAATGTATGTTTGAATAATAAGGTCACAAGCAGTGTTATATTACCTTTTATGGGCAGTGAGACATGTAGCGTGGTGCAGTTCTTCTTCAAGCTACATAGCAAATGAGACCCAGCACTTTGTTTTTATGCCTGCATTCCCATACAATTTTATTTTCTAAGCATGTTCATGTCAACAGCCTGAGCCTCACTTAAAGCAGCATTTCTTCTTGAAGTGCAGAGGAGTATGACCTTCAGTTCCAGACCTCTTAAGTTTGATTAAAGCCACCTGAAATAAGTTTATTGCCTCAAACTCTGTCCTTTATTCTCTATCGTTTTCAGCTCTCTTCCTCTCCCTGTGAGGGTGAAATCGGCATTATATTAATAAACTCTGGCCCAGGAGAATTAATCATCACACTTCTGCTTTAGAATCTGTTCCTTTGTTAAAGGCACTTTTGAACCATGTGGAATATTAAAACAACAATGAAAACAGCTTAAGGAAATGGGGAAGTTTAATTCTGACATGTGAGATATGTTTTAAATATTAATAGGAAGTGATTTTATAGCCCTGTGGATGTGAGAGAGTGTGTGTATATAGTATGCATATGTATATATAAATAATATATGCATATATGAAATTTTAGAAGAACAATGTAGCTTAAAAATGAACATGATTTAATTAAGATGAGTAGACTGGATAACATTATAAGCATAGTCCAAATTACTTTCTTTAGTGCCACTGTAGTTTTGGGGATCTGATTAATGTTCAATATTTCCTGCAAAGCATAAAGAATTTTACATGTACATAACAGCCCAAAAGAAAACTTGTTTGGTTAACTAATTCTGTAAGCAAAAGGAAAACAAAACCTCTTATTTTACCACTGTAGAATTTTTTTTAACAAGAAGTTCAAAATGGTTGGTGCTGAGTTCTATCTCATTTGATATTTGCAACAGTTGTTTTTAAAAGATGGAATTTTTAAAATTAGTTGATTGCACTAACTAGATCTAGGTTGCTAACATTTTGATTCACAGGAACAGAATGAAGAACACATTAACCAAATATAGGAAACAAGTCAACAACAGGAGTAAAGGGTTCATTTTCTTAAGGAAAGAAAAAAGAGGCTGAGACATAAGATGCTCAAGAACCGTGTTTTAACCACAGTGTTCCTCAGTCTTGAGCAGGCATCAGACTCACCTGGGGTGGGTTTGTAAGTCACAGATTACTGGCCCTACATTTCTGATTCATGAGGTCTGGGGTAAGGTTCACTAATTTACAATTCTGACAAGTTCTAAAGAGATGTGAGTCAGAGGCCACACTTTAAGAAAGACTGTTCCACCAAAACTGGTCCTCCTGGGAGCAGAGTACAAACTGGAGTCTCTGGCCAACTCCCCAGGTAAGATCGCTCTGCCAATCCCAAGATGAAAAGAGGGCCTTCTCCTTCAAACACCATGTTCCTGAAATCATTATCTTTGCCCACTTTCTCTTTTTATTCCAGAATATTTTCCCTACAATCTAACTGTACATGAGGAATCCTTATACATATACAAGTATTTATTACAGTGTGAAAGAATTGATGTATGTCAATTTACAATTAATGTAAATTGCAAACACACCATTGTATTTTACTCAGTGTCTTAGTCTGTTTTATGTTGCTATAGGAAATATCTGAGGCTAGGTAATTATAAAGAAAAAAGATTTATTTGGCTCATGATTTTATAGGCTGTACAAAAAGTATGGCACTAGTATCTCTTTCTGGTTTGGATCTCAGGAAGCTTCCAATCATGACGGAAGGGGAAGGGGGATCAGCATGTGCAGTGATTGCATGGTAAGAGAGAAAGCAAGAGAGAGGGGAGCGGGTGCTAGGCCCCTTTTAACAATCAGCTCTTGTGTGAACTAATAGAATTTACTCATTACTGCAAGGAGAGTACCAAGCCATTTATGAGGAAATTTGCTTCCATGACCCAGTCATCTTCCACTAGGCCCCATCTCCAACATTGGGGATTAAATTTCAACAAGATTTGGAGGGGACAAATTGTATCACTTGGTTAACTTGTCACAGCCTTAAAGCTTTGACTATGAACTGAGAGTTGCTTCTCTTTCTCATTAGCAAAGTATTTTCTTGATCTAAGTCACTGGAGGGTTTTAAAATAACAAAGTCTGGGTCCTACCACAGACAAATTACATAAAAAACTCTGAGGACTACCATAGACAAATTACATAAAAAGCTCTGAGGAGGTACTTTGGTATTTTAAAGTTTTCAAGATAATTCTGATGTGCTGCTAGGGTTAAGAATCATGCAGGCTTACTTACATTGTCAATGGGGTGAAGTTAGTGTCCAAGGGCATGAAATTGATGGGAAGAAGGGGAAACAAGTCTTAGCAATTACAATGGCTTGTGGACCACTGAAAGTCCACAGTACATAAACAGGAGTACAGTAGATCTATAGCACTAGCATTTTAAGACAGGGGACTGGGGGATGATTAGAAAAATTGCCTAAAGACTCCTTAGGAAGTAAAAATTAAAAAACTGAAAAACACTACCCTAACCATGTGAGGTTGCTGCTAGTTTTTGGTGGTACAACTTCTTTTAAAAATGTAAAGCAAATCTAGCTAAATGCTCTTGCAGATATTGGTAGAGGAAAATAGCATCTTTAAAATCTACTGATAATCTAGCTAGGTGCTTCTGTATTTATTAATTGAGTTAATTCTCATTGCCCTGCACTTTTTCTTCAGAATACATGATTGTAATTAGTTTGAGTTGATTCTGGTTCCAATAATATTTTCAAAATATTTTATAACAAAAGTTATTGTCTTCATGAGGCTAACCAAGAATATACCATTTGAAGTTGTAAGGCAACCAGATGGCTTAAATTTGCTTTCACTGTAAACAATGATCAGATGCATTTCATCAAATTTGAAAAACATAACATTCTATTAAGAGAAATCACAATAGAAAACAACTGCCATATTCCATTCTCAATAATATTTTTCTAAAGAATTCTAAAAAGTTATCATTCATTCATTGTAATAAAACAGTTTTAGAGTATAACAACCACAAAAAGGCAAGTATATTAAAATATCAATGGCTGAATATAATATTTTGCAAAAGTATAGGTTTGTTTTAAAATGTATCCAGGATTTTGTTTTGTTCATGTATGGCAAAGTCAACAGATCAGGAGGTGACTGCCATTGAAAGGATAGTTTGTTGTTCACAGTCCAAGGGAGGGTCATGCAGGGCCACTGCCGGGCAATATGGGGAAGCAGCAGGATCAGTAAGGAGGCAGAAGCAGACAGGGGAAAGCAAGAGTTTTTATTGTAGTTTTCACAGGAGGGAATGGGCGGGGCAAGCTGAGCAGAGTTAGGATTGGATACTTTGAATAATTTTGGCAGCTCTGGGCCCAAGGGGTGGTCCCAGAGCTGGTACCTGGAACTGGGGTGATTAGGGCAGAGGAATATTGCCCTTTAGAGTATAAGAGCCAAGTGGAGAAGGTGGTGGGTATGTGGACTTGAGATTGGTTGGTTTACATAGAAAAGGTGTGCCACAGGCAAATTTATTACCTCTAGGAGGTAGCTACTCCTGGGAAGGGCAACCTCTCCTTGATCACTGACATTCCTGATGCCAGATCATTAAGAAAACAAAACAATGTAATTAAAACAAGACTTTATAGTTAGTACAAGGCTAAGCCTCAGAAAGTCAGACCCATAAAGTAGATTGGTTGTAAAAAAGGAGAAAGATAATCAAATGTCATGAAATAACATAACTAGACACAATGAAGTCTGGTCCATTTCAACACAATCAAGTATAAAGTTATTCAAGTCTTCATGCCATTGTGTACATAAATCAAGAAAAATCATCTGTCCTAAACAGTAAAATTTTTTGGGATGGAGCAGGTAGGGATTTCATTGCAGTCTTGTTCATTATATCTGCTGTCTTGTTGGTGCTTTTGTTCTATGCAGACACAGTGTCTAACTTATGGAAATTCAGAGCACTTTCTATTATCAGATATCTTAGTCCATTTGTGTTGCTATAACAAAATACCATTGACTGGGTAATTTACAAAGAACGGAATCTTATTTCTCATAGTTCCAGAGGCTGGGAAGTCCAAGATCAAGGTGCTAACTGGTTTGGTGTCTGGTGAGAAAGCCAATCTTTGCTTCCAAGATGATGATGTGTTGTTGCATCCTTCATGGGGGGAAGGAGCAAATGTGGTGTTCTTCTATAGTGGAAGGAATAGGAGGGAGAACTATCCCATTCAAACCCTTTTATTAGGGCAATAATCCCATTCATGAGAGCTCTGCCCTCATGACTTAATGACCTTCTAGATTAAGTTTCAACACATGAATTTTGGGGAACATTCAGACCACAGCACCAAACAATGCCAATCCATGAAGAGACAGCAAATTTGTTGGGACCCAAGAGCAAAAATCTATAGCATCAAAATAGGACCAGGAGTTTTAGCATTACTGTAGTAGTTATTTAACTGCTCAACAAAAAGAAGGCAACACTGTATTCTGAATAGAAATTAGACTGTAGAGAAAAGTAGGCCAAGGTTCACATTCTAACACATCTGTTCAGTACTAACATGTTACCTTTCCAAATGTGAGTTTTTTTAATCATCAAATGCAAGTTATCAGATCTACTCTTGAGACTGGAAAAAGACTGAGAACAAACAGGAAGCAGATGAAGATTAAAACACAGGCTTTTAAAAAACTAAACTAAGCTGAATTTGAGGATGTGGCTTATCTGTGCAAGTCATGATAAACTTCTTAATATTCACCCCAAAATTAACTTCTTCACCTAGGCTCAGGCAAAGCTGGAAAGAGGTCATTTTAAAAAAAATGATCACACGAACTAGCTGAAAATACATCCCGAGGAAAGGGTCTCCTGAGTCGAAGGAGACTCCAAGGGGGCTGATCTAGGCCTTCTGAGTCCCTCTTCTCAGTCTCACTGTCAGGCAAGGCCATTACCCTCCACATGAGCGAAGCGTAGCGAGAGAGGCGAATAGTTCCCCTACCTCTCGGCTCTGGAATAGTTAGAAGCAAGGCCTGGAAATCCCCTTACTTTTTACTAATCCTACTTTGAGGATTATTATGAAGGTAGATTACAGAGGATATATTCAAAATGCCTCACCAGAACAAGAGGCATTTTCAATGGAAAGAGATAGATGCATTCGTCAAGACTTCATCTATCACATGCATTTTCTTTCTTCGGATATTGAAATTTAGTGAAATAGTTTCCTTTTTTAACTTTAATTTTTAAAATCTAATTTCTGAGTAAATTTTTTAATTTATAAAAAACGATGTTCTGTCTGAATTCAACTTACTTATAATTATATATTCTGAATTAACGCTAACATATTTTATATACTATTCTCAAATTTCATTACAGTGAGACTGATACAACTGATAAAAATGCCAGAAACGGTAATACCATACTGCACACATGAATATTAAATCATGCTCTTTCAATTGTTATTGTTGGTATTTTAGTTTACCACATTGGATGGTAGGTACTAAATTCATCTTCTAGATAGAAAAGTTATCTTCATTATTACATGTACAGGTCAATAAGTGAGGTTTTGCAATCTTTCAGCAAAGATACTAATGTACATTATTTATTAAGTGCTTTAGACACCAGACACTGTGTCAGGTGCTTTATAAAACTGCATTTCTAATAGTTTAACAAACCTGGAAGCAATTATTGTTATCCCAATTTTACAAAGGGGAAAACTGAAGTTCAGAGAGGATGAGTAATTTTTCAAGGTTATACTGATTGAAAATGGTAGAGTGAGCATTCTAAACCAGAATCCTGCTAAATCTACTTTCCTTCCTTTATGTATGTCTTTCTGCCTTCTCCTAGGAGAATCTAACATGAAAAGGAAGAAAAAAAAAGGTTGTAGTTACATTAGCATAACTAACAGAAATGACTTTGGAATTTCACTTAATTAAAGTATATAAGGCATAGGAAGACGAATCCCCCCTTTTTAATCTTCATTATGAGTTTAAAAACATTATTCATCTTCAGCTAAATTGTTTGATTGATTCATCCAAACTATGTTGAAAGCTCAGAGAAAAATAAAACAAGTTTCCTGTACTTATTCTCACTTGATACTTTTAATGGGCACAACATTGTTTTTATAGTTCTATAACACTCCGCACTTCTCCTTCCGTAGGGTTCATCACACTTATACATTATTTGCTAAAGTATGTGTCAGATTCTAAGCCCTGTTTGGGGGCAGTGACAGGTTTGTCTTGTTGTCACTCTATCTCTGTTACCCAGCATAGGAAATAGGATAGGAGGATAGGTGCTCATTACATGTTGATTATTTAAATGAACAAATGAATGACTAAAGGCACAGCATTCTCAGGAATGAGTGGTTAGAGGCAAGACCAGGAGAGGCTCTGTAGGACTCACCCTTTCTCCAAATGTAGTCTTCATTTTGATAATTAAAAATTACTCACGCTGGCCGCAGTGGCTCAAGCCTGTAATCCTAGTACTTTGGGAGGTGGAGGTAAGAGGATTGCCTGATCTCAGGGGTTCGAGACCAGCCAGAGCAGCATAGTGAGTCCTTGTCTCTACAATAAATCAAAAAATTAGCTGGGTGTGGTGACTCATGTCTATGGTTCCAGCTGCCTGGAAGGCTGAGGCGGAAGGATTGCCGGAGCCCAGCAGGTCAAGGCTGTGGTGGCTGTGAACATCGTGCAACTGCACTCCAGGGTGGGTGACAGATTGAGAATCTGACTCAAAAAAAAAAATTACCCAACTGTGTTTGCTGTGACTTTCAGCACTTTATACCCACAGAAGATCTGTTACATTTCTGCAATTTGCATGTATACCTGCAAAGTCACCGTGCTGAATATAGACCCCTAGAAATATGGATTGCCAAGGATCACCCATGTAGTAATCACAAGTCAGTGTAAAATTGGGAATTGATGAGTTTCAGGGAGAATCAGGATCTTGATCTCCCTCAATTCTCTCCAGTGACTTATTCTCTGACTAACTGGTCTGTCCTGTGCTTGGTTAACAATGTATCACGCCAAGCTCAGTGACTCAGCCTGTAATCCCAGCACTTTGGGAGGCCAAGGCGTGAAGATTGCCTGAGCCTGGGGCTTTGAGATCAGCCCGGGCAACTTGGTGAGACCTCGTCTCTACAGTAAATCAAAAAATTAGCCGAGCCTGGTGGCTTGTGTCTGTAGTTCCAGCTACTTGGAAGGCTGTGGTGGAAGGACCACCTGTGCTCTGCAGGTTGAGGCTGCGGGTGGCTGTGAACGTGCCACTGCACTCCAGCCTGGGTGACAGAGTGAGACTCCAACTAAAATGAAAAAAAAAAAAAGCAAAAAAAAAAAAAAAAAACCAAAAAAAACCCAATGTATCAGAATGCAAAAAGGTGGAAGGAACAAACCCCATACCATGCCCTTCCTCCTTCTCTGGGGCAGAAAGCCATGATTCCGGCAAGTCCTCACCCATCTCCACCTCCTGACATGTGACACATCTGTCTCCACAGCACTGCTCTCTCCTCAGATTCCATACCTAACTGCTCCTTAGCATCACTGATTGCTTCTATTCTTCTTTACTTACAGGTTTTACTGTACAATATAATCATTGTATTATAAAGCCACACTTTCATTTTGGTTTTAAAAAATATTTACAGATCTCGGTTTTCATGAAATAATATTTTGTGGTCTGTACATATCTTTAAAACAAAAAGTTGTTTAAAACACTGACAACTTGCCTACAGATGTGCCTTAAAAGTCTTCATTATTTAGTGTCTTTTTTTTTCTTTTTTTCTCTCTTCTTTTTTTTTCTAACACCAGGAAGACTATTCATGGCAAAAGTCCTAGAGCCTGGTTCAAATTAAACATAAATTGCAATACAAAGCACCCTTTCATATAGGCTCATCATCACCATCTAGGGAACATGCATATCTCAAATGAAAAAGGATGTTCAGCCAAAAATGGGCATTTCTTTTTTGGTCTTAATTGAAAATAAGCGTGCTGCCCATCTCTCTGTCTCAGAATGGTCAGGAAGAGAAGAATGCGCTGCTGACATAAATCTAGGCACAGATCAGGCATAAAAATGAGCTGGGGTCTGGGGGGGAATCCTTCTTACTCTTCTATACTCTTGAAATAGATACTGTTTTGACATTCTCAAAACCAACCGGTTAGTTGATCAACTATCCTTCTATAGGTCTAGATTTACCTGAAAAAACATTGTCTAATATGATTTTATTTCTTTCCCTCCCTCCCTCCCTTCCTGCCTTCTCCCTTTTTCTCTCATCAGAGGGAGAGAATAAGTAATCAGTAAATATTCATTGATTATTTGAACTTATCAGTGACTAAAGGCATAGAGTTATCAGAAATGAATGGTTAGAGATATTATCAACTTCAAGCAAGAAAAGGAGACAGAGAGAGAGAGAGAGAGAGAGAGAGAGAGAGAGAGAGAGAGAGAGAGAGAGAGAGAAAGTGATCAATGCATAGTGAAGAATATGTAAGGAAGAATAATAGGTAACATTTACAAAGCACTTTATGTGCCAGTACTGTCCTAAGCACTTTACACATATTAACTCATTTAATCTTCACAATAAGTATATGAGGGAAGTAGAATAATATTGCCACTATTACAGATAAGAAAACCGAAGCATAGCAAATTAGATTGCCCAACGTTACACAGGTAGTAAGCAATGTTTTGCACTCAGACTGTCTGTCTCTAGTTTCTACACTTTTTTGCACCATGCCAAACTGCTTCTGTTCTCAAAGTACAACATATTGGGAAATTTAAGTATAAATAATAATTCAACAAAATTAAATGCCCTACACAGTGTGTACTTATGTGGCACGTGACCTCTAAAATAGCAGTAGCTGCAGATTCATAGTATGTGTATCCCTATTTTACTATGAATTAAGGTAACCAGGGGAAGCTTCTTGAGAAAAAGATCATTGAACTGGGCTTCTGAAGTGGAAAAATTGGATGAGAGAAGCAAAGGATAGAGGATATTCTCTGTGGAAGGAAGGGCTCGAGCCAATGTTCAGAGATCAAAATGTGCAGAGCATTTTCATAGGGGAGTAGTGGGAAGACCAGTTTGCCCAGAGCAACAGGTTCAAGTAGATAAAAGTAGATATATTTAGAAAGGTTGCTTAAATCCAGATGTTGCAAGGATGTGACTATCAGGCAAAGAATTTGGACTTCATTTCATAGATAAAGCAGAGTTGTCTTCAGAGGTCAGAAACAAGAGTGGGAAAGTGAAAAAAATTGTTTAGGGGAATATTAATCTGGCAACCATGTGCAAGAGAAATAGAAAGGATAACAAAAAGGAAGCATAACGTTGCCCCGGAGTGTGTGCATTTTTCAAGTTGATGGCCTGGGATTTAATAGACATGTGTTAAATAAATAAAAAGGAAGACAGAAATTCCAGAAAAGTTAATATGGGAAAATCGGTAGGAATTGTCTAAATGGGTATGAAAACCTAAGAGAAGACATCAGAGATTATTTGAAAAATGTTAGCCCTGGGCAGCACAGAGCAAGATGGAATCAAAACAAAAGATGGAAATGAGAGGAAGGATTGGAGGCTTGAAAACACTGTCTTAAAATTGACTGTTGTTATTGCCTTACTAGACTCTGGCATGGCCATATGCTCTTTGAGTTATTGATGTCGCCATGTTTCCTGGCTTTGGCCCTCTCCCCGACCTTGGGGAGGTGAATTTCCTCTTTCTCTCTCTCTAATTTACTTCAAAATAAACTATGTTTTTAAATCTTAAAAAAAAGTGATTTTCATAGATGAGGACTGATTTGAAGAGAAATTGAGGGACTGATAGAACCTTGGGTGATGTCCACACGTGCGGAGTAAGAAGAGAAGTCCATGAAGGAAAAAGAAAAGACACCGTAGTCATGAAACTAGAGGCTATGAAGAACTAGAGTAGACTAACCAATGAAGGAAGATCTTTCAAGAAGTGGAACTGCTGTGGTGAACAGCTCCAAGGGTGGCAGGGAAGAAAGGAAGAATGAGAACAGAGAAAAAAGATCATTGAACCTGCACACTCATATCCATACATACATTGTCACAACTTCATTTTTTTAAACTGAAATTATTTCTATTTTACCAAAATCAAAATGATTCCCTATTGTGTAAGTCAATTATTCTTTATTCTTAGCCAACCAATCAGTCCCCAACACGTACTGAGCATTCACTATATTCAGAACGCAAGAGGAAGGAAACTTGGTGGGAGCAGGGGAGGTAAATGTGACTCACAGTAAAATAAAATGGTTTCTGACTGTAGAGCTTGGGTGATCTTAGCTCTAGCTTTCTTTTCTTTAGGCATTCGAAGAATAAATGCAAGAGGATGATAAGAAGCTATGGACCTGCGTTGTAGATTCCAAGGTGTCATAACCAATTTCATCTGCATAATGGATATTTGAACCTGGGGTCTTTATTTGGAAAAGCCATTCTTCATAAATATAAGAGGTTCCTCCCAAGGGAAGTTCGCTGTGATCTCCCATGAATGCTTCTGAGTTGAAATAACTCTTGAGAAATTAGTGACGAGTTAGGCTGTGTTCTGTTAACACATCTACCCTTGCAATCAGGGGCTGCATTTCACATCTCTCTGGTCTTTGGCCAGTATGACCTAGTGTATAAGAATATGTACTTGGGAATCAGATCTGGATTCAAACTCCAGCTCTTCCATTTATCAGAATTGTGATTTGAAAAGTCATTAATCCCTCTGGACTTTATTTTTTAACCTGTAAAAATGGAAGTAATAACCCTATATCTAAGATTATTGTTCAATGCTCTGTACATGTGACATACTAAATACAAGGTAGCCGCTCTAATTATTATTTTAGGAGTTGAAAGAATGGAGGTTGTCCTAGATAATTATGAGACCTTAAATAGTGTCACAAGGTCTCAGTCCTGATTCCTTTTACTATATAATAAAATGATTTGCATCTTCAAACTTCTTCAAAGCCCTTCCATATCAACTAAGTCATGTTATCCTCACCTCACAACAAACCTGTGCATGACTTAGTGTGTTGTTATTACTCCTATTCTGCTTATGGAGAGAGAGGGTATCAGAAAGGGGCTGAGGCTTGTTTCAATTGCAAAATGAGAGGGTCACAGAGGAACCAGTGACTGCTCATTCTCATCAGAGCCTGATGGGAAAAGTTAGGAATGTGCTGCCACTTTTCTTGCCAAAATCTCCCTCCTCTCCTGCAGAGAACACAATGCTGAGATGAGCTAATTCTCTAGTCACATAAAAGAGCTGCTCATTGAACTTTCGACTTTTGGCAAGTTGTGCATCATTTTTTAGCTTCAATAATGGCTTGACACTTCTGTTTTAACTTTATTTTTCAAGGCATTTTACTCTTAGTAGTCTTGAATAGTGGGCATTGTTTTCATCCTTTTTACATCTCAGAAATAATGTTTTTTAATGCAGTCTGACAATTAAGTTCACGTACTCATCCTAGAAAAAGTGCTATGTACCTCATTGCTGAATATCACTAAGATCACCTTCAAAGTACTTCCCTTGGAAAACTAAGCTCCAGTGTCAGCATCTAGTCCATCTGTCAAAGCAGTTTTGGAACTCTTTTTCTGTAATGGAAAAAGAGCTGTCACTCTATAGCTCTTGATGTTCTGAAAGCCACCAAAATGTCTTTCTTTCAATATTTCATTTATCTTTGGGTAAAAAAAAAAGTCACTGGGAGACAGAACAGGTGTGTAGTGAGGATGTTCCAATACAGTTATTTGTTTACTGGCTAAAAACTTTCTCACAGACAGTGTTGTGTGAGCTGGTGCATTGTTATGATGCAAGAGCTCCTTTGTGACCATTTTTGCACACACCTTTCTTATGCCAAAATTTTCAGTTAAGATTTTCCTGTTTCTCTATCGATGTTTATTCGGTCTGCTATGCTTCTCACAGTTAGCTGATGATCTTGACGCACAGTTTGACAAATCTTTGCAATGTTTTCATCAGTTTTGCTCATTACTGGCTATCTTGGCATCTCTTCATCGGTGATGCTTACTCTCCCCTCAGAAAAACATTTAATCTATTTGTACATTGCTGTTTTCTTCATGGCATTATCCCCATAAACTTGAACTAACGTGTCCCTGATTTCACTTCCATTCTTTTCAAGTTTAGCAAGAAATTTAATGTTTGCTTGTTGCTCTAATTCAAGTTCCAACATTCAACAGCACACAAAAACATGCAACAACAATAATGAACACCATTCAGCAAGACACAGCCACACATTGACATGAACACAGCTGTGAGACACTGATATACCAATGTTATGAAACCTTACCAAGTTGCTTATACATTGCTGCCAATTTAAGCATATGGTGGCAAGTTTGTGAACTTAATTATCAGGGCTCATATGTTCCCATTAGTTCATTCACAGATTTATTCAAATCAGAATGCTGATTTGGGTATGTGTAGTGTACACATGTCGGGAGAGGGGATAGTTAGCATGAGGAAAGTGCAGGTAGGATTTAATCTCAAATATTTTGAGATATGTAGTACTTAAGTCCGATTTAATGTATGACAGTGTCTTTCTTCAGCTTTGTACACCAAGTTAATTAATTAAGTAGTCCATTATTTATTTCATACTTTCTTAGGAAGCTTAAGGACTTAGACAAACAGATCTTAGTATCATTTTTACCACTTGGGACTCTGTGGCAGGGAGATGTGAGGGAGGGAAATGGGGGAGAGAGGGTTGAAAGTACAAGACTGCAATTTTTGAATCCATTTCCAGTGGACGGGATGGATCCTGAGTAACTATGCCCTACAACTTGTCACAGTTGTGTGAGAAATTCTTTGCACCTCCTCTTGCAGTCTTCAGCCATCTCAAAACAGACCGCGTTGGTCATCGTTTTCCTTCTAAGAGCAAGGTGACTTGGTTAGAAGAAAAGTTGAAATGTTTTCTCAGGTTACTCCCCCTAGGGTTTTTGAGGGTCAAATCCTTCAGTGCCCCTCCACCTACTAAGTGATTTTTTGGGGAAAAAAAAAAGACCAATGTTTCTACATTCCAAGGTCATAAGTTTAATTTTGCGTTGATTTAAAATGTACTTCTTAAAGTCATCAATTTTTACATCTTAACACAGATGACATTTTGACCCCATATTATATATTTCTATTCAAAGGATTTTAGAATGTGTTTATTCATTGGCAAGTAAAGCTGAAATATATTGACTACGAAGTTATTTGTAGCACTGAATCTATTATTTTTACGGAAAGACAATGAGTACATTTTCCCTAGGAGTAAAGGATTAATTGCATCCCCCAAGATATATCTCCTGTTGCCAAACAGGAGATGAAAGGAAAGCAATTTCCTCAAATCATTATTCTCCGCCCCTTTCACTTTATTGGCCAATCATGGAAGTTTGAATCCTAAATTTAACTTTGAAAGTTTCCTGCCTGCGTCCCAAAGAATTTGCTAAATAGATTTCAACTGTTAGCCCTCTTTGGGCTTGAGAATGAAGAATTAATGGAAGAGTGATGGTTATTTGATAGTAAAAACTTGGCACAAAATAAAATAGTTTTTTTTTTCCTCTCTCTCTCACTTTTTCCATGTGCTCACCTAAAGCAATCAATGTGTGGGTGAGTACTCGTGAGATTTTCCAACAATCCCAAGGCAGCTTAATGTCATGAACAATGTGTTTTTTTAAGAAGATCACTATAAACATCAATTTCAATTCAAGGAGTATGTGTATACCTACTCTGGGACACATCCAATACAAAAGAAGCCTGGGCGATTCCAAAGAAATGTGAACCATAGGCCCTGGTCATCTGTGATCACTGCTCGCTCTCCTCAGACTTTACTAGCTCATGCCTCCTTTGTCAGCTTCTATCTGTTGGTGTCTCTAAGGCTCTATCCTGAAACCTTTTTTCTTCTTTATCTGTACTCTCTCGCTAGGTATAGTGTTTTGAATAGTAGCCCACAAAAAGATATGTCCATGTTCTAATTCCTGGAACTTGAGAATGTTATCTTACTTGGGAAAAGAGGCCTTTGCAGTTAAGGAATTGAGATGATAAGATCCCATATTTACCTGGCAGGGGAGATACCATGATCATGAAGGTGGTTTTCCCAGGGCGGGATATACCCAATGCACTCTGGGTGTGCTGACACCTGTGATTTCCCCAAATGTGGGAAACTCGACGGCATAATTTGTGGTAGTGGGGGACTGCGTTCCCACTCTCCCCCGGCTTGTGTAAAAAAAAGAATTGTTTTGGTTTTTTTTTTGTTTATGTTCTTGCTTGTGTCATTCTGGTCTTATTTTCTTTGGTTTTTATTCTTTGTTTTTTTTTATCTGAGCTGTGGGGTTTATAGCTAAATCTCTGCGTAGCTGGTCTTTGTGTACATGCTTTTTTGTTTTTTGTCATCTTCTTTCTCATTTCTCATCTTCCTTAAAAAAAAAAAAAAGATCGTAGATTATTCAGGTGAGGCCTAAATCCAATGACAAAATTTAACTTGTTATCTTTATAAGAGACATATGGGGGAGATTTGATAGAAGAGAAAAAGGCAATGTAAACATAGAGACTGAACTTAGAGTGATATGGCCACAAGGTCACAAGTCAAAGATTGCTGGCAGCTGCCAGAAGCTAGAAGGAACAAGAAATGGATTTTCTCCTAGTCTTCAGAGGAAGTGCAGCCCTGATGATACCTTGGTTTCGGACTTCTGGCCTCCAGGACTGGAAGAGAAAAATATTTTTGTTATTTTTGGCCACTAATTTGTAGTCATTTGTTATAGCAGCCACAGGAAATTAATATACTAGGTAATTTTATCTAGTATATTATCGTTTTATCATTAACTTAAATCTTCAATCCACTTCTCAGAGTACCATACTCATATATCTAACTGTCTGTTGGACACCTCTGCTTGAATATCTCATAGACATTTCAAACTTAATATGACTAAGATAATTGTTAAGTTCCAAAACCTGTACTCACAAATCTCCTTCCAAGACTTCCCCATCAATAAATGTCATGACTATCTCAGGCGAAGGGCCTAGGCCCAACTACTTCATGGCTCCAGGAGAGAACCTAAGCATCATGCTTGACTCTTATTCTTACCACCCTCCACCTAATTCCTAATTGAAACCTCTTGGCTACCACCTTAATTTCTCATCTCTGCCCTGTAGATTTTGAATTTCTTGCCTGCCTCTACTCTTATCTCTCTCCACAGGGCAGCATAAACTTTTACAGTATAATTTAGATCTCACTACTCCATGTGTATGATGTGCTAATAGCTTCCCATTGCTTTAGAATAATACCCACATTTCTCACCTTTGCCTATAACAGTAGTTCTCAGCT
>NW_007253582.1:639908-674620 GCF_000164805.1 Carlito syrichta | reverse complement strand
CCGCCCCCGTGGACATTTGTCAATGCTTGAAGACAATTTGTTTGTCACTGCTAAGGAGAGCCTACCAACATCTAGTGAGTAGAGCCCAGGAGTGCTGCTGAACATGTTGGGCTGTACAGAAGAGCCCCTGACTACCAAGAATTATCTGGCACCAAATATCATCAGTGCTGAGGAAGAGAAACCCTGGCCTACAGGGTCCATGTGACCTGAGCTGGGCCTCGTCTTTTTCTGCGTTTCCCCTCTCTTGCCACTGTCCAGCCACATGGGCTTACGTTATAATCTTCAAACATGCTAAACTTGTCCATATCTCAGAGCCTTTGAATATGCTCTCCCTTTAGGTTGTGAAAGGGTAAACTGAGGCAAAGTGGGCCGGTGCTAGTACCGCAGGAATAATGCAAGACTGCAACCAAGTAAGAAGTGGAAGGAAGTTTATTATTTACCTTTCACAGACTGGAAAGCGGGGGCCTAGTGTGACATCCAAGGGAACTGGGTATATTTAAGGGCCTTTGAGGCAAGGGGAATTTGGGTCCAGAGGGGTCTGGGCCAAAAGAAGTGTCCAGGGCTGCAGGTCTTTGATGTTGATTGTAGCCACATGAGTCTTAGATCTTGATATTGCCAGGCACTAGTATCTCATGCCCTTGGGTTGTGGGCAAGATGGGAGGAGCCGGAGGTGGGGGATCCTGCAAGATGCCTGTCAGATGTTTGCAATCTACAAATTCCTTAACAAAAAGGTGGTCTATTATCATTTCTCGGGATCCCTCTTTTCAGTTGGAACAACCTTTTTCAAAGTTTCGCCTCTCTATATCTTCACTGTTCAGGAGTCACCTCAAATATTCTCTCCTTAGAGAGGCATTCTCCAATGACCTTTACTAGAGCAGCCTTTGCCATCCTAACCCCAGTTGCTCTGTCATGTTAGCCTATTTTTACCTTCTGTGTGATTCTTATTGATACTTTAGTTTATCTTATATTTTATGTGTTTATGGTTAGCTTCTTCCCTCTAAAACTGTAAGCCACTCTAAAGTCTTACACCGCCATCTGCCTGCATCTAGACTACTATCTGGAATAGAGTATGTGTTCAGTAAATATCTGTCAAGTCACTAATATACAAATGTAAAGCAATAGAAGGTAGAAATCCTCCTAAAATGTTTGGTGCCAAAAATGATGCAGCATGTCATCCAGAAGGCAGGTTTATTTCTACCCTTTGTCAGTTTCTTGTGTATGGCCCTTATGTGGGTGTTATCTCCACTTAAGTCTTGACTGCACTGACAGAATGAGGAGTTGGGATGTTCAGCCCATCTTGTTTGTAGGCAAGATGGAATTTTACCTTTTTTTTTTTTTTTTTTTTTTTGGAATCTCACTTTGTCACCCAGGCTGGAGCGCAGTGGCATGCTCATGGCCACCCCCGGGTCGACCTGCAGGGCTCCGGTGATCCTTCTGCCTCAGCTTTCCAAGTAGCCAGAACTACAGGCGCACACTACCATGCCTGGCTAATTTTTGATTTACTGTGGAGACAAGACCTCGCCAAGTTGCCTGGGCTTGTCTCGAACCCGTGGGCTCAGGTAATTCTCTCGCCTCGGCCTCCCAAAGTGCTGGGATTACAGGCTGAGCCACCAAGCCTGGTCAGAATTTTACCTTTGAATCTATTGTTCTGGAGACAGAGCAGGCTTTTAGGTACTAGATGGCTGGTCGCTATTTGTTCATGTGGTTTTGGATTTTGAAGCATCCACATTGAAGCAATAGATGAATCACTGAGAGCAGATGAGATCACTGAAGTACTGTTTTTGGAGAGAAAACCAAAGATTTGCCCCAAGACATCCACTGTTAAGAGTTACAGGAGAAAGAAGAATCATCAAAGGAAATAGGAAAAAATGATTAGAAAAGTAATAGGAAAATAAAACAAAATCAAGTCTCTGTAGCCACAAGTCATGGAGAGATAGAACATAGCCAATTTATAAAGTCTTGTTAATGCATCTTTGACATCTTGTGCTTTTGTATTAGGGTCCTTTTACTAATTGGTGAATATCTAAAAATTGTATTGTAAAGTGAAAAGTTAACTTAGTGATAAAGATGTACCTGCAAACAGAAAAGGCAAAGTTGGGAGCACTTGCAATAATATAATAATAATGGGTTGGGCATGGTGGCTCACGCCTGTAATCCTAATACTTAGGGAGGCTGAGATGAGAGGATTTCTGGAGCTCAGGAGTTCAAGTCTGAGACTAACCTAGGCAAAATAGCAAGACATCGTCTCTCCAAAAAAAAAAAGCCAGGTGTGGTGGTATGCACCTGTAGTTCCCAGCTACTGGAGAGGCTGAGGTGGAATGATCACCTAAGCCCTGCAGGTGGAGGCTGCTGTGAGCTGTCAGCATACCACTGCACTCCAACCTGGACAACAGAGTAAGACTCTGACAACAATAATAATAGTAAAAGTTATTACTTTCTAAAAATTTTAACCCTGCTATGAAATTTTCCTAATTATAAAAGGTTTCCAAATAATCCATAGATCCCTAATTTTTCTAATATCTGTTTACTTATTAGGAAAAATTAGGACCCATTTCTAATAGCTCCAACGAGTTGGAAATAGAAGTCATTTTCGTTCTCTTTCCTCCTGTGTTGAGTAGCTGAGAAACCAGTTTAGGGAGATTGGCAAAATTAAGAACTGGCAAAAACTTCAATATGCCCCAAACTGAGCCAGTCCTGTTTCCATGTTTGGAAAAGTCTTCTTGAGCTTATCCACATTTTCTTGGCAGGTCCTATTTTTGGAGAACAACCCATTAGCCATGATCCTGGCTATGGGGAATGTGAACCGTCTGTAATGTCCAGAATCTGAGGGCAAGTAAGCTGAGGACTAAGTTAAATTGTGGGTACAGCTGTTGTGTAAGAACTCCATTGCAATCACACATCATTGAGCTTGCCTTGTGGTAGTATATGATGTATTTTGTCCATAATATGAAGAAAGGGAAGGAGAGGTCCATTTTTTTTTTTTTTTCTGAATCGGAGTCCCACTCTGTCACCCAGGCTGGAGTGCAGTGGCACACTCACAGCCACCACAACCTCGACCTGCTGGACTCGGGTGATCCTTCTGCCTCAGCCTTCCAAGTAGCTGGAACTACAGATGTGCTCCACCACACCCAGCTAATATTTTTCATTTATTGTAGAAACGAGGTGTCACCAAGTTCACCCAGACTGGTCTCAAACCCCTAGGCTCAGGCAGTCCTCTCATATCCACCTCCCAAAGAGCTGGGATTATAGGCGTGAGCACAGCCCCTGACGAGAGGTCATTTTTGAAAGGAATGTAGAGAATAACCTGAGAATGAACTCAATTTGTATTACATCTGATTCTACGAAAGAAGCATTTCTATAACACATTTAGTGGGAAAATACATTTTTATGCCCCAAATGAGATACTTTCCACAAGGCATCTAGAAAAATGTTTTATTAAGTTAGTGCAGTGAGTGTACAGGCCAGGAGTTTCTGCTGTATTGAAATGTGTTTTCATCTGGGAAAAATAAGTTTTAACCTTATCTACAATGCCAAAGGTGAATTAATTTAATGGAAGGACATATTCATACAGGGCACCAGACTAATTAATCATTTTGCCTAACTTACTGATCTAAATTGTCAATAATTGCTATTTCAATGCTGAATAAATCTGAAATGATAAGAAAAACTTATGAGATTCGGATTTTTCATGTACTTTGACCAGGCCCAAGAACATTGTTTCAAGTCTTTCATTGTGGACTTAATTTTTTTTTTTTGGAGATGGAATTTCTTAGGTTGGCCTCTAACTTCTGGGCTCAAGTGATCCTCTGGCCTCAGCCTCCCTAGTAACTGAGACTACAGTTTTGTGCCACTGTGCCTGACTCATGCCTTTATCTTTTTTTTTTTTAATTCAGATTTTATTGATTTCGTCTGTCAATTGATCAACTACTCAAGGAAATGAATGTCAAGTGACTTTTTCAAATGAGTATTCTGACATGCTGTTGTGATATGTTTCCAAAGTCTATAAAACCTGTATTGCAGAGGCATGTCCTCAGATCCTCTGACCAAACCACTTGCATGAAGCTTTTTGCATAAAGGCTTGGAAGCCTTTTACTCACTTTTAACCATTGCTTCTAGACAAACTCATAATAGCATAGAGACCAGAACTGTCCTTTGAAATGCAATAAATCAACCTGAATCAAGGACCGACCAGGTGACACATGGCTTTCACTGAGATGGGATTGCAGCCTGTTAGGAGGTGCATGGCCTTTGGATGTGAGAAGAAGACCACCCCTCAAGACCATCCACCAGGCTTTTGGCTCCACTCAACCTATTCTAGCAGGTGCCGAGGGAAGTTTTAGAGGGTAAGAAATAAATGATAGATTTTTTAAAAAATGAGAGATATGGAAAAAATGTTACCTCTGAGAAAACCTTCAGGTGTTACATATTAGGGTACCAACATAATTTTTCTCCCTCTCTCTCTCCCCTTTCACTTACATCTCCATCTCTATCTCTGTCTCTCCTTCTTTTCCCCTCTTTTGATTTTTTTCTCATTAGTCTTAGGTAGTTCCTAAGGTAGAAGGTCTACGATGAAGACATTTATTTATTCATTCACCAGATTTTTGTAGCTACTAACTGTGCCAGAGACAGAAATACTTTTATAAATAAGAAAACCCCTACTCTCGAGGAACTCAAAGTCTAAAAGGCTCACAGGCAAGAAAACGAACCTGTATATAGAATGCATGATGTGTCCCAGGTGTGGCTGAGTCCTCTTGGCCCCTTGAGATCTAAGATCAGCACAGAATTTTCATTTCATGTCCTTTTGAAAGCCAAAGCTGGCTTCCAAGATTTCTGCTGCACTCAGTCAGCTCTGCTCTGACTTCCTGCTTTCTGACGTTCTCTGCAGCTTGTAGCTGTTCTTTTATCTCTGTCCTGGCATCAACCCAATCTTGGGACACAACTTCTTCTCTCATATTTTCTCCCACATCTCACTCTCCCCCACCCCTGCCTCCCACAACACAATCATAAAAGCAAGACTGATAATGAGTTGCAAAAACTTGAACTGAGAGTTTTTGGGTCATGGGAGAACACAGCAATAAACTTCAAATGACGGAGTGCACATTCCTGTTATGGGTCCACTTGGCGCCCATGACCAGGGCCTTTCTTCTGCTGCTTGCTCATAGCACCCAGACTCCTGAGGATCTTCTCTCTCATCTCCCAGTGCTCTTCCTCATGCTGGCTTGCACTGTATCTGACCCCTGCCCCAAGCCCTGGCTCTAAAATATTCTAGCTGTCTGTTGTGTGGAATACTCCTGTTCTTTCCATCCCCCAAATTCAAACACAGGCCCACTTTATTTATACCTAGACCCATCCTGGTGCTCAGGCAAGTGCACTTTCATATTCTAGGATCTAATCTTGATTCTCATAGAAGGCAGCTGTGTTTGCACAGCATTTTTACTCCTTCCTTACGGGTGCTATGATTCATTTATTCAACAATATTTGCTCGGTGTCTGCTATGTATCAGACACTGTTAGGCACTGGAAATAAAATTGTGTACAAGTTTGGTACAGGTCCTCTTCTCATGGATTCACAATCCACAAAGTATGTACAAGATGCTATCCAAAAATAGAGATTCCCCCCTATCTCATCCTGGGATCCTGGGATGGGAGACTATTACAGATCACGGAAAGCTGTCAGGACAACCAGGATTAATCTAGGTGGATCAGAGGGTTGCAGTTCAGACAGTAGGACTCCGTGGCAAAAGTTGGCTGCAAAATTCTCACCATTCATTTGGGTGGCTAGAATGAAAAGGGAAGAATGAAAAGTGTTTGAGAATTCATTCATTATCTCTCCCTCGAGCTCCCGTACCTCAGTGCTCAAGCAGTACCTTTTAGGCAGAATTGAGGTATGGTTTCTTTAGAAAGAAAGAAAAGGCAGAGTCTCCCTCCCCTTTTCAGTTTCTAGGTAGAGTTGACAGATAGGAGAGGCTTATTTGAATTGGTTTCCTTTCCCCAGAGGCCCTGGACCAGAGCTTCCTCCTTAACACCCAGCCTCTCTGTAAACTCTAGGGGAGGAACTTCTCTCAATCTGGCCCAGAGAAGGAAGCCAAGGTATGGCATGATCCCAGAGTACTGTGAGAATTGGGATTGGACCTTAGGGTGGCTGCTAGTTCATATGGAGAATTCATGAAAAATGTATATATATGTTGCTACTTCTGGGATGGTGCAACCCAAAGACAGAATTTTGCAGGGTCTGGCAAGTGAAAGGCCCTCCCTCCCCTAGATCCCCCTGTGCAGAGTGTGACCTGAACAAATGGTGACCTGGTTTGTCCCAGGTTGTATACATTGTACAGATGTAGGTTGAATAGATGGATAAGGATCTTACAGTGTCTGGATCCACTGATGTGCTTGAAGTGTAAGTCCTTCCTTATAAAGTTCTAATAACATGGTAGTGTTTAAGGACCTATACTTCACAGTAAGTTACATCTTTTCCCTCCTTTTCCAGTTACTTAAAAATAGCAGTAATAATAGTTAACCTTTATTGAGCAATCTTGGCGTGTTCCAGGCAATGCACTGAGTAGTTTACAGAAATTAACTCAATGGCTTCTTAGAGTAACACTTTTCCCTCTGTTTTCTGGAAATCTTGATTTTCAACTCTTTCTAATGCATTTTTTTGAGGGGAGGGGGGAACCTGTTCAGACCTTACACTGTATCTTTTTGAGGTAAGAGTGGAAAGAATTGTCACTCTGTCTGTGTTCCCTCTTTATTTCTCCACACCATTCCTTGACCATAACCACCCATCTTCTGGCTGGCTTTCCTGGTAGAGTAGAACCACATTTATGCACATACCCACATCCTAGAACTGTCTAGTGTTTGCTTGTTAAGTTCTACCTAGCTCTTTCCTTGGTCAGCATCTTCTTGGGAGCTGTGGGGCCGCCGTGGGCCATGATTCTTCCTTCCTCTTCTCCAGCACACACACATGCCATCACTACAGAGTCAGTTCTGACTAATTTTAAGGGAAACTGGACTTATATAATAACACAATATATGATTCCACTTAAGTTTTGAAAGTAAAAAAAGAGCGTCAATGAAAGTCAGCACCACCATTCAGAGCGTCTGTTCCTATCACAGAATAAAGTAGCTGGAAAGGAAGGATGTATAGACTTATCAACGCTATAACATAAATGGGTATTTTTATTCTCCTTTAGTATTGTAGAAAACAAAGGCTTAGGTGATTGAAATCAGCTACTAAGTGAGTTTTAACTTAGAGCCCATTTAAACTCTCACTCTGTACTGGCTATTTCCTTTTTTCCCTTTCTCCCTTCTTTCCTCTCCCTATCTTTCCCTGTAGGAAATAAAACCCTGCAGAGGAACCATATGAAAATGGTGCTCGCTGAGCTTCCTGATAACTCTACAGTTCACCTTTTAGCTCTGACATTCCCTGAGACTGGCTTTTCCAAACAAACAACTTTCCTTTGTTGTTTGGGTAACTTAAGAGCCAGGATTCTGAAAATCCTGGTTTCAGGTTTCCAAATCTGGTTGTGCTCAGAGCCTAATCCCTGCTGGGTGGTAACACATTTCATCACAGAGAAAACAGAGCTCCACTTGGTCCTTGGCCTGAGGCTCTGCGACTATTCATATGGCCAACCCAACTGAAGGCACAACAGGGATGCCCCTATTTATGGTCATTTCCAGAGAACTACTTGCCACTGGGGGGAAGAAAGGTACAGAACAGTACCTGATAGTTTCTGTACAAAGAGGTTCCATGTTTTCTCCTATGTTCTTGCCACATCTCTGGATTCCTTAAGGTATTAACCATTTTCTCAAGAAATTACAAGATACACAGCATTTTAACTAAAGTTTGCAACACCAAACACTTTACAGAGGATATATTCCCTGTAGGGAAGTCAGAGATCACCTCTGAAAGTAGAGCACTTTCAGTGGGCTTGCTAGTTGGATCTAGAAGCCAAATTGGCAGCAGGTAGATTGACAAGAGAAAAGTCTACAAATTTTATTTGTTCTATGTGTACCTGGGATTCCTTATAATGCAGTCCAAGGAAGCAACCAAAGTAAGATACTTTTACATTTTTTTAGATAAGAGTGATAAATTTGCAATGACAGGACAAAGAAAATCTGGTTAGGTCAGTACAATTTTCTAGGGGAGTTACTGGGAGATATATATATGTGGGGGGGGTCACTCCATACTCTTTATTTGACTTGACAAACTCTTAAAAAAAGAGTTTATTATCCATGAACCTTTAAACTTTGTTAGAAAATGTGATATAATGAAGATATACAACTCATCCATAAAATGTCTAACTTTGGTGAAAAATATGTAACATCCAATGTATTACCTTTCAAATAAGATAATTTTCTTGATTATTGATTTCCAAAGGCTTATTGAACATTTCCTTGTTTGACCTTGAAAGAATTTGCTCTGGGATTTCAGCCTGGCCTTTGACTTGCTGAAAGTCTATGTGGCAGGCTAAGAAGTCAACTAGTGAAAATAAAAGAGGTCCTGGTCCAAGGCTTAGTTCTTTAAAGAAAGAAGAAATTGCTGCAGGGTCAGGATAATGTCACTGGAGGTCCCTGAACTTGCTAATGCCAATTAGAACTCATGGGCTCCAGAGAGATCAAAAAAATCTGGGCAAAATGTTTCAACATAACTGTTACAACAATGTCTTGGCTTCACAGAGAACTCTTCTCTTCCAGAGATTATTGTTTCATCTTCAGCTATTCAGCCATTTTCCAAGTCACTCTACAATTGTCAGTCCACACTCCTAACTCAGTAGGGGAAGTGAGTGACAGATTTTCTAAATTGAAGCCCAGACTTTGGGAGGTCACGGCTAAAAAGGCATTCATAGTCTTGTTTAGTAAAATTTCTGATTATGATATCGTGATGGGGTATTCTAAGAAGGAGCGGGGACTGCATTTGTGTGCGTTTGCAGAGGTTAAAGTATGTCTTCTACTTAGTCTAAAGGCTGGGGGTGGGGGAGTGACCCAAAGAACTTGAAGTACATGCTGACTTTCTGTGGGTAGAGGAATTTTTAAAAATTTAAGTGAACAACATAACTGGGTTTATTTTCTCTTCCCCTTTCAAAATTGAAAACAAACTTTTGCAGAAGCAAGATCAGATTGATTTTGAACACTCCTGCATTTTCTAGGTGAGGCTTACTTGATCTTTGAGCTCTGACAAAAAAATCACAGGTCATAAATCTAACTGCTGAGTATTATGACAAATGGCATGACAATACAAGCAAACAAACAGAAAACCCCAAAACACAACCAACAAATCCCCTGTAGAATGAGAGGAGTGAGGAGACCACCTTAGCCTGGATCTAGCTGAGAGAGCCGGGTAAACTTTCTAGGTCGGTTAAAAGAGCAATGTGGATCATTAGTGAACAGCAAAGGACCCTTGCAACTGTTAAATTCCATACTAATATAAACACAACACTTTGTCTCTGGTGAGTTACTACTGTTTTAGGATCTCCCATACCATAGAGGTAAATTTTAGACCAAGGTAAGTTTTAGACCAAGTTTATTCTTTAACTCATTTTTCTGATATATTAAATTGAGCTATAAGTCTCAGAAATGCTATATAGAAATTTCATTTCACTTTGTAAAAGTTCTCTATGGCTCCAAAAAATGTATCAGACACTAATACTGTATTTTATTAATTAAAATATGTTATATTTCCAACTTTTCACATGGAAGATGTTGGCTTAAAGTGGAAAATGGCTTAAAGGAAATCCAATGTTTCTCTCTAGGTTGTAATACAAGGTTTATATGACCAGTTACCAGTGCTTTCACTGCCCTCTGCTGCTCTAAGGAGAGCGCTGGGTCTGGAAAGCCTAGTCTTTTGTATCTGATCAGAGAGAGCCAACTTTTCGTTTATGGTCATTATTATTCATGTCCACTGGCATGTTCCAAGTGTAACACTATCTGTCTTGGAAAACCCCAACAATAAAGTAGCCAATGGCCTAAAACCAAATAAGCACTGTGTTCCTGTGAGTCAGGATTTTCTAAAGTTTTCTGGGGTTTTATTAAGCTCTGGGTGTTCTTTCTACAAGGTCACTGACATATGGAAAGAGATGTTTATTTGGAAGTAGATTACAAGGATTTTTTTGGTGTGTGAAATATTGGGGCTTTTTAAAAATGAAAAATTAGTAGAAATGGCAACAAAAATTTTCTGAGATGAGAGCCTGCTTCTTTAAAAAGTGAATTGAAGTATAAGAGAATTGTCTTGTGGGGATATTCTAAGGTTTGTATTTTAATACCGGGTGCTTAGCATAAGGAAAATATTGAATGCTTTCAAAGTTTTAATTATGTTCATCTACTTTTATTTAACAGCATTAGGTTCCACTTCTGTTCATTATCTAGTACTTCTATTTAATAATAGCAAAAATTAATAACCCCCCTACACACGAGACTTCATAAGATGTACTTGAAATTCATACTCATTGTCCACCTAACAAAAGCTTTACCTGAAATCGATTTTACTTCTGAATTATAAATTACCAGCAGATTTCATTCTCTTAACAATTATCTGTCAAATGCCTGCCATGTAGCAGACACAAATACACAGATGAATAAACTGTACTTCTGCCCTAAAGGGCTCACTATCTACTCAGAGCAGAACACAGATACTTGCATGGATGTTTTATTGGGAAATTCCCAATGATTGTGCTACCATGCATGCCATTCAGGAGCCCCAGAAGTTTGGTTACTTCTGATCAGGTTTCATGACATGGCCGCTAGTGAATAATTCTATCCCTTAGTACTTGTCAATACTCGCTAAATAAAACAAGAATGAGTTTGCATTTCCCTCTCTCCATACGTCTCTTATTAACTTGATAAGATGCATGAGTGCATTTCCTCTAAACACTCCACATATTCTTTACAAATGTGTTTGTAAATAATAGACAGATAGATACACTTTCCAATGCAGATAACCTCATTTCACTAACATACATCTGTTGTAGAAAACTGGTCTTGTTATATCCCGTTACTGCCAAAACAGAGAGCCGCAGAGCCAAGGTGGGTGTCTGTGGTGGATGATTCTGACATTTAACTGGCTGAAGATAATAATCCTATTTAGAAACTTAGCTTATTGGGTTACCAAGAGTTTTGAAATCATAAGGCATACCCAAGGAACTTTGCTTGAAGCCCTTAAATGTCACACAAGGAAGGTACTGCTTGATGTTAAATGTGTTGGTAGCACTTTTCATTATGCGTGGCTAAGGCAGGCATTTAGTTATACTTGCTTCAGCATTTTTCTAGGCTTGTATCACTGAAGTCATACTGTATGGTGTATGACTGGGGCCTTGGTAGCCTTTCCATATGAACCCTAATTGGAAACCCCAAACTTCTTGAGAGACATAGCTGAGCCCAATGCGTCTCCATTGGCCACTTGCAAACAGAGCAGTCTTCAGCTCGAAACTGTCAGTCTCCTCCATCCTATGACCAGTGTGATTTGTCAACCCATTGCAGCACAGGCACTTGGCAGGGAATATAACATCTAACATTGTCCATCAACCCTTACCCAGAATATGATTGGTAGAAACCTATCTACACCAGGGAATATTTTAAGAAAAATTTCTATAAAATGAATAGATTTCTATACAATAAGCATGCTTACTAGGGATAATAATTAGCCATCCTCTTCTCCTTCTTTTAATTCCAAAACAATTGAGAAATAGACCAGAGTTATATATGGAACTAAAAAGATTAACTTTATTATGGTAAAATTTGTTTGGAGAACATGGTTTGACCCATGACCACATTAGGCTTTCTAAAGATTCCCTCCATCTCAGCAGCGATTGCATATGCAGAGAAGACTGTTCAGCTAAAGAGGTCTAGAGTCCAGTAGGTGCTTTATAACTCCTTGTCAATAAATGAATGAATGAAGCAATCAATAAAAAAAAAATCACTTGTCTTTTCTCAGAGAAACTTCAGTATAAATTCCAGAGGACATGGAATCTTTTCATTTATTTTGACCCCTGATACCCTTTTCCTCTTCAGACTTGCCAGTCATTAGGATGACACTCTCGGGGGTGACAGAAAACTGGGGTAGCTTTGGGACTCAGCATGTTCTGGCACCAATAAAAGGTCCCATCAGCGCCTTTCCTTCTCCTCCTCTCCCTCCATCCTAATATGCAACATATTATTCTTTGATGTGAAGATGGATATATTTGATTTCTGAGATTTGCTCAGTGTCTTAGACTAGCCGTTTTGACTCAAGTAGGGTTAATTTAAACACCAGTTGCAGTTCAGTAACTCACTTTAATCATTCAGTAGATATTTATTATATGTCTTTTAAACGGAAAGCAAAGAAAAAAACAAAGCAAACAAGAAGCCAGATCCTGCTGATGGTTGGTTATGTTATACCAATGATTTCAAGACACCAGAGACTGAAGTGATTATCTTAAAGACCCCAAATGTTGAAGGCTTGGAGTAGCTCTCATACACTCTCCTTCCTCTTAGGTTTTACCTTGAAATGATAAATTTTACTCACAGGAAAGGTGGACTGGACAAAGTGACTTATACCAGAGGCTAAAATGGCACTTCCTTCTCTCTTAGGAATTAATTGGCTTCTGGTGAATGCCAACCTGACTTAGCGACTCACAGACAGGAAAGTAGGCCTGTAGAGCAGAAGTCTGGCTGGACCTACATCCTGGGCCTGAAGCACACGTGAGCCCACGACCCATGAGCACAGCGGACTAAAACAGAAGGGAAGGACTGGCTAGCAGTTCCTTGTCAATTCAGTAACCTCAGTCCCTGAAAAACTGGCTCAGTGCTTTCAGGCTCTTCACCAATCACATTAGCGACTCTTCCCTTCCAGCGGACTGAAGTGATGGAGAGAGCCAGAAGGGTTATATTACCCCATCCTTGAGAGGAGGATGGAATTTTCTTCTTTTGAGAAAGTATAAAAAGGGTGATAATGGTTTTGTCAGCACCACATTATCATACAGGGATAGACTTCACAGTGTAGTCCTGGCGGCCTCCCTAGCACTCTGCAAAGGGTCCTGCACACTTCCGTGGGTTTGCATGCAGAATATGATGGAATCTCCACAGAAATGCTGATGTAGGATTGTCCTAACTTCTGACAGAACTTCATCAAAATGTGAAAGAAAGAAAGGAGACAGAATAATATTTAATCATATGTACACAAAGAATTCTGAGCCTCCAAGCCAAATCTGATTTCCCTGGTGTTTCCCATGTAGGAAAACAAAATACTTTATTTATATGTAGTTTTTCTTTTCCTCTACCCCCTCAGGAGCTTATTTGTCTGAATTAACTCACAAGGGAGCCTAACTACCCATGTCTTAGGTGCTGACTCCAATTTTTCTCTATCGCTTCTAGCGTTCTCCTACTAGGATCATTGTCAAGTTTAAAGAGATAGCATGGGTAGAAATGTTTTGCCCATTACCTAAAATGCTGAGTTTGAATCTTGGCTCTCCCATGTACTAGCTCTGTGACTTTGAGGCAAGCAACGAAAATCTCTCTAAGGCTCTAAGTTTATTTTTCATCATATGGTGGGTACTTAATAATTTCAGTGCCTTTTCTTTTTTAATTTTTTAATTAATTTTATTTTAAAGAACTGGGGTACAATTTAGAATTAGATATACAAGTAGTCATTGTACAGGTAAAGTTTAGGCCTCCCTTTGGCCCCTACTTTGCCTGGTTTGAGATGAGGTACACTTACTGATGTTAAATTCCCCCCAAGCTGGTAGTGTCCCGCTACTGCCAGTCCCTTTCTTATAGTATTATGGAAAATGTTCAAGGTGAGAACATGTTTCTGTGATAGATTACTGAGTACAATAGACTCTAAATCCATTTAAGTTGCTGTGAAAGTTAGAAACAAGTGAGATATGATGGGATCAGAAATACATATTTTTGTAAGCTGGCTATCCCTGCTTTGTTTTCTGATCCTTTTTTTTTTTTCTTCAGGCAGCAAGTCCCTGACTTACAGTGGCTCGATTTATAATTTTTCAACTTTACAATGGGTTTATCAAGGCATTACTCGCATTTTCAGCTTACAATATTTTTGACTGGTGATAGGTTTATTGGGACATAGTCCCATCACAAGTTGAGGAGCATCTGTGGAATGAACTTTTCAGTAAAAAAATTATTGAATTAATAATTATATAATGATTCTATTATTAATTATATTCTATTATTCTGCTAATTAGAATTATAACACCTCAAATATAAGATTTTTCTCAGCATTTTAGACAGTAGTTTTACATATTATAGGAGGTCTTCATTTCTTCAATGACGCATTCACTTACTCTAAGGCCTACACTTGTACTAAGTATAGTGCTGATTTCTATGAATTTCTGTGAGAAAGTCCAAGCACTGTGACAGAGAGACTGGCAATTTGTGTTGAGTGAGGATGGGTTAATCCCTATGCATGTCAGGTTTGGCTAACCATCATGAAAATTTCCCTTCATCAAATGTAAATATGTGTCTTGCCAAGTACTTTCCACTAACTTTCTAAGCTTCATGTTTTTCATGGGAAATTTAATCCATGTGTGTTGAATTATTTACTGAACTCAGAATACTGTTGGGCAAATGCCAGTTCATGTCCAACAAGTTCCCTCCCCACGGAAGAACCCATCATAAATATCCACATATTTTTCTTTCTTTCTTTCTTTCTTTCTTTCTTTCTTTCTTTCTTTCTTTCTTTCTTTCTTTCTTTCTTTCTTTCTTTCTTTCTTTCTTCCTTTCTTTCTTTTTCTTTTTCTCTTTCTTTCTTTTCCTTTTTTCTTTCTATCTTTCATTTTCCTAACCACAATTTTGAATTTTAATTAGGATCAGAACTAAAAACAACCTGGTTTGGCCCTGAAGTTGTAAAAACTATATAGCCTGTACCAATCATTAGCCACTGAACATGCGAACTAAAAGAACCACACTGGCGAGGCACAGTGACTCACTCCTGTAATCCCAGTGTATTGTGAGGTCAAAGCAGGAAGATTGCTTGAGTCCAAGAGTTTGAGACCAGGCCAGGCAACATAGCAAAACCTTATCTCTATAAAAAAATTTGTTTAAATATTTAGCTGGGCATGGTGGCACACGCTTCTACTCCCAGCTACTTTGGAGGCTGAGGTGGAAGGATGTCTTGAGCCCAGGAGGTAGAGGCTGTCACAAGCTGTGATCATCATGATCATGTCACTGCTCTCCATTCTGGATGACAGAGTAAGACTCTGACTCAAAAAAGAATAAAAATAAGAAAGAATCACACTGAAATAAGCAATCTAATGTCACTCAGAGCATATTTTAAAAACGTATACATTCTGCAATGACCTGTTTTCAGATTCCCTTTTCTTCACAAAAAGGGGAGTGAGATATTATCATTCCCACTGTACAGCAGAGGACACTGACTTGTTTATCTTGGTTGCCTGATGTAGTTTGGAAAGGAGAGTTGAGAATGAAAGTTAAATATAGCTGAATGTGAAACTCAGACAGTTTTTACATTTGATATAAGAAAAGAGGCATTTCGACAACACCCTTAGTGGGAGAGTGAATTTTAGTGCCTAAAGGTATCAGCCCTGGCAAGCAGCATTTGCAGCTTTTCTCAGCAGGATGGGTGGGAAATGTTCCCACAGGCGTTATGTCGTTGGGTTCTCCTGCCCTGGAAATTCCGTACTTAGTTACAGAGGTGGCTGTTGTTGCCAGGTTATGTAACAGGTTTATTGTTTGTGATTATTCAGTCCCTCCTTGACTCCATTGGCCATCTTTGGCTACTGGCCCTGTAGAGGCCTAGACGTGGAATGTTATATAAACCTTGGACTTCTTGCCAGTTGAGGTCTGATTTCCCTCACAGTTCACTCTTCCACATTTATGACTTCCGCTCTTGAATCTATCCCAAATTGGTATGTTTAGCCCCAATCTCTCATTTGTCTTCTAGTCTTATTTCAACAGTTAAATTGATTTTTAGCACATCCTGTTACTTGAATACATGCTAGCAACATCTTCAAATATACTCAATGTTTTTACTGAAAATCATGGAAAGAGAGCTGGGATTTTAGGGTCCTTTCTTCCCTGTCTTGATTGCCTCCTCAGATTCTTTGCTTCTGCAAATGTCAATGTCATCACCGATAGCAGGATTTTGCAGTCATCCTTAATTTCTGCGCCTCAACCTTCTCAAACTCTCATTAAATGTGCAGTCTTGCTTCAGATTGTCTCTTATCTCTTTTTATTGGTTATTGCACACCTACTCAATCCAGTTCTCATCAGTGATTGCACAGCTCCAATGGTTTCCTAGTGTGTCTTCAGTCTTCTCCTATTTAGTCCATCCTGCATGCTGACTAATTTCTTTAGAGTGCTTAAGAACCCATAATAATTTCTCATCACTCCTGAATTGTAGCTGAGTGACATATCCTGGCATTTAACACTGTTTTCAGTGTGGTTCTATTCCAGTAATCCACCTTTACTTTCAATGACCTGTCACACATGCCCTCCACCCTTGTGAGGTCAGCCTCGGCACCTCCCAGGAGTACACCAGGCTTTCTTCTACTACTGTTCTGCCATGCTTTCTTATGGGCCACACATCACTCAGTTATCAGGCCATAGGAGCTAGACAAAGACCAGCACACAGAATGAAGACAGTTCGGGCGACAGATTTCCAAATTTATCTAGTACTAGTACTAGACAAGTCTGACAGGTAAAATAGAGTTTTACAGGTATGGCAAGAGAAAATTTGGAATTGTCTGGGCAAGCAGTTCCTTTCAGAAAAAGCCAAACTTCAAGAGATAGGCTGGTATATGGATGATAAACAGATATGATCCAACACAGCCATTGTGACGAACCTAGGACTACACACAACACCTGAGATATCTACTAATAAGTACTAGTAGAGTCCAAACAATCAGGTGAAATCCAAGAGCAGGACTTTCATCCCTGGGGAAGAGGACAGAGAATGGCAAGGAGACACCTTGGTCTTAGAAGAACTGGGTTACCACACTAGGGCGTGACTAAGTCACAGAGAGTAAGGCATACACGAGTGTAGTTGCAGGAGTGGTTGTCTAGCGCAAGGAAGAGACCTAATTGTCTAAACTTGGACTCCCCATCACAGCCAACCGGCATTACATGACCCAGTCTTATGCCCCTAAAAACACAAGGCTAAGCATATGTGCTACAGAGTCTGAGAGGAAATCTACCATAGTAAATGCTATTGGATTTGAATTTCATTCTCCTGACATTAGTTGTATGACCAGGCATAAGCTCCTTAATTTTTGTGAGCCTTGTTTACCTTACACATAAAAGTGAGGGAAAAATTTTTTTTTACAGATTTTGTGTGAAGATTAAATAAAGTGTCTGCTATAAAGCCTATCACTTAATAATAGGCTCCCTGCCTTCTGCCAGAGCTTCTGAAATCTCTCCTGTCCAAGGACAGGATTGACCCTAGTGACTGAGGTGACGCTAAGCCTGGGGGTAAGTTCCAGCCATTCTACTGATGGTGGGGAAATCAGAGGCTGGAAATCAGGCATGCCTGGGCTTCATCTGGAATGCCATCCCTCCTCCCACCTCTCCTCTTTTCTACCAGTCCTGAATATGCTCAGTCTTGACACAACGCTACCTCTTCTGTGAAGCGTCAACTCTACAGAGATTTCTCCATTCTTAAAGCCCCGTTTGAACATGCATCATGCTAGTTAGTACTTCACCATGTCCAGTGTTAACAATCCCAGCTTTGATTCTTTAAATCAGTCCCTAAGGTCCATGGCATTGTTTTTTATAATTTTGGGAATACATAACCTCCACTCAGGAGTTCTGTAAGGCTGACTTGAAGAGGTAGTTTACTAGCAAAGTGAGTGAACTCGGCAAATCGAATCTCAGACAGAGTCCAACATAGTTTTATTGCTTTGCCTGAGTATTTTGAGATAGTTATATGCTGCTGTGGAATTTGAGGATTGGGAATTTTCTGAGATCTCTAGATGAATTCCTTTAAAATGTCAATGGCCTACAATATTATAATTTATTGATTTTTAGATTCCTCTTGTTTGTTTGCCAGGTTTGCCCAACTACATTTCAAACCTGTCTAAGAAGGAACTGAGTCTTTTCTTTCCCTTTGGTTTCTCACAATTTAGCTCAACATTGCCTTCAAAGTGAGCATTCCAACCACAGTTGCTGACTGATTTAATAACTGTACCTGTTGCCATTTTATTTACTTTTTTTGAATTCTAGATGATCATTTTCTCTAATTTTCCAGTTACAAGTAAAATAAAATATAACATTTTCCCTAGCATAATAAAAAGGGAAGTACAACACAAAAAAGTTGGGTCCAGAACAATTTTTTTTTTTTCACAAAAAGCAGGAAAAACCATTTGCATGGAATTTTTTACTACATATCATCCTTGTCACCAGTTGGCTTATGAATAATCAGGGTAATTTATATGACTTTGTTTTGTTTATGAATGATATGTATTTCAATGGATTTTCCACTTGTTCCAATGATCTGCTGAAATGGAAAAATATTCAACCTCATTTGCAAGGTAATGACAATCAGTATCCAATCACATTTCCCTACTTCCAGATTTGTTTTCACTTTTCTTTTTTAAAAACGTTTTTGGCCTGACATGGTGGATCACACTTATACCAGTACTTTGGGAGGCCGAGGTAAGAGTACTTTGCCTGAGCCCACGGGTTTGAGACCAGCCTGGGCAACTTGGTAAGACCTCATCTCTACAATAAATCAAAAAATTAGCCAGGCACGGTAGCGTGCACCTGTAATCCCAACTACTTGGAAGGCTGAGGTGGAAGGATTGCCGGAGTCCAGCAGGTTGAAGCTGTGGTGGCTGTGAGAGTGTCATTGCACTCCAGCCTGGAGGACAGAGTGAGAATCCAACTCAAAAATAAATAAAATAAAAAAAAAAAGTTTTTATTTTTGGAAGCTTCTTTCAGGCTTTGTACCTAATCATAAGTGCAAATATACCTGCATATTTTATAGTAAATACTCCTGACATCACACACACACACACACACACACACACACACACACACACACACACACACATACTCACACTTAGCTCGTTTGTTGAGAAGTGGCTATAACATTTTAATGTGTAGGACTCTAAACTTTCCCCCTTTGTTCAGTTTACTGTTTTATCCTATGCATTGCCTTGAATTCCATTTTTCAATAACACTCCTCCCCCCACCCCCACACACATATTCAAACATCACTTCCAGTGCCATCACTCTTGTTCAAATCATGGTTTATTTTACACCTGGAGTAGTGTGATGGTCTTCCAGGGGCACTTTTGGTTCGGTCACTTTCCCCTTTAAATCATCCTGTACGTTGCTTCCCTACCTGCAGCTCTGCCACACCTCTCATCACCTCAGTACAAAATGCAAATGATTCTGTTACAGCCTGATCCAATAATTGTCTGCTTCTTGGGCAATCAAATACAAGAGGCAGAAAGCTGGGAGAAGTAAGGAATTTTATTGTGATACTGTGGAATCAGGGAATAGGCTGTGTATTCACCAAAGACCTATTCATGTAAGCAGTTTCTATCCAGTACTGATAATACATCATAGTTTCTTATCTATTTCCCACTACTGATTAAAAATGACCATTACTCAGTTTCTTTCTTAATTAGTGTTTAGACTCCAAACAGTTACTGTCACAAACTAGTGTTCACATTACATCAGTTATGCCATTCTTTAAAGTTACAACTACCTTGAACAATTTGATGCAGCGTACTTTCTAGCTGGTTACAGTTTTTTGCTTACTCCAGGAGTTCTGGTTCACAAGGGTTAATAAAGCATTATACATAAAATTAATACAAAGACATGAAAGAAAGCAGTTGCCATTTAGAGACTAAGGGAACAGATGCATTTCTGGGTTTTAGAAAGTTCCAGCAGAGCCCATTTCTTATCTGGGTCCAGCAGAGGCTTTTCTAGGGACGTGCAGTCTTCTTGTGTATGTCTCCTATTGGGGGTCTCATGAAGATGGTTGTATTTCCTTCAGTACCGGTAACAGTTACTAGATCCAAGGACGGTGAAGGGGAGACAAGGAAAAATGTTCATTTTAAAATTCAAATTGCTTCTACGTTAAGCCCAACAGCTTAATACAGATTTCGAAGTCTTTTCTAAATGACTCTTACAACCAAAATGACCTCTTTTCAGTGTGCAGCACTTCTGTGACATAGCTCCAGCCTCCCCGCCTAGACTTGCCTGCTACTGCTGTTCCTACCCGCACACCCTCTGGCTTTCCCTTGAACACGGACTGTGGTGTTGTTGTGGCATTCCCGCCCAGCCTATTCTCTCTTCCTATGAAAAAAAAGAATTTCACCACCTATGAAATTCTAAGTATGCTTCAAGGCCCAGTCTAAATGCAGGTTGCTTTCTAAACTCTTTCTTGAACAAATCACCTAAAATTCTACCCTCCACTCTACATCAGAAACATATATTACCATCCCGTGTATCTAGTAATCTCTATTTACTGCCTTATTTCATAGTTGTTCACACACATAGCTTTTTACTAGATTGTATGTACTTTGTAAGCAAGGCCTAGGCCTGACCTCCCTTTGCGTTCTCACACTGTTTACAACTCCTTGCTGATAATATGTGCTCAATAAATATCTTTGTGCTCAATAAATATCTTTCACTGGATGGACATCTTCTCATTATCTAGACTACATTTTTCAGCACAATGATGAGGTAAGCCTAGAGGCATCTTTTGCAGGAAGCCTTACAAATTGGACTGTAGAAATTCATATTACTGTTCGAGCAATCACTTTCATAAATTACAGTCTCTCTATAATTATCGACTGCAAGGGTGACATGAAAACACCAAGAGGACAAGAAGTTCCTTCTGCACCCACTTAGCATACTTGAGCTAAAATAGTGGAAAATTCATGATTCTGAGCCCCCTGGTCTGTTGTTTAGTCTGTGCCCCGTGTTATTCTTAAGAAAGGAGACTGGAGTCAAGCTGTCACTCATCCACACTTGCATTATCTTGATTTAAACACTGCAGAGGAAAAAAACCCACTAAGGGGTTGAGGAATAAAGTGTACATTGCTTATTGGATCTTGTATTTAACTGCGCTTAAAGGGGAAACTTCCTAAATGAGAATAAATCATATTAATTTTTATTAAAGATGACTGCTACTAAGAATAATAATAATCCATATACCCACCTGGTGCAGTAACACTTTTCCCTCTGTTTTCTGGAAATCTTAATTTTCAATTCTTTCTAATGTATTTTTTTGGGGGGGGACCTGTTCAGACCTTACACTATATCTTTTTGAGACAAGAGTGGAAAGAATTGTCACTCTTATCTGTGTTCCCTCTTTACTTCTCCAGACCATACCGTGACCATAACCACCCATCTTCTGGCTGGCTTTCCTGGTAGAGTAGAACCACATTTATGCACATACCTACATTCCTAGACCTGTCTAGTATTTGTTTGGTAAGTTCTACCTAGTTCCTTCCTTGGCCTGCATCCTGCTAGGAGCTGTGGGGCCGCCGTGAGCCATGTTTCTTCCTTCCTCTTCCCCAGCACACACACATGCCATCACTCCAGAGTCAGTTCTGACTAATTTTAAGGGAAACTGGACTTATATAATAACACAATATATGATTTCACTTAAGTTTTGAAAGAAGTAAAAAGAACATCAACATCAATAAATGTCAGCACCACCATTCAGAGTTTCTGTCCCTATCACAGAAAAAAGTAGCTGGAAAGGAAGGATGTATAGACTATCTATCGCAGTGGTTTTCAGATACCAGTTAATGTAATGGATAAAAGTGAGCCTGTTTTGGTGAGAGAGGGGAGGGAGAAAGGGACCCTGCCTCTTGGGCCTTGTCCCAGTGGTAGTCTGCATGGCATACATGCCCTCTCCACATGACAGTTCATCTGAACTACATGTCACACTTTACAGATGAGGAAACTGAGCCCAGAATGGTTAAATGACTTGTCCTCAGTCACACAGCCAATTTGCGGCAGAGCTGATCCCTCAGTCCCAAGTTACTGGGCACAGTGTCATTTTCGAGACTTACCCACAGCGCCAGATAACCACAACATGAAGAATTCATTTCTACTCATTGAACTCACCCACATCTCTGCCCTCAAGAGAAGTTGAAGAGAACTTGCATTTGCCTTGTGAAAATCTTTTATTATTGTAGGAGATTTATGATTTAGCAAAATCACCCAAGGTGCCAGAAACAATGCAACAGACCATGAAGACCAGCATAGCGTGTGTTTTTATCTGACCCATTTGTTCCAAGTTGGGCTCTCTAGCTGAGCACCTAACAGCTCTGTCATTGATCTGTCTCATAAGCCTTGCATGGAACAACCCAGTGGAACCCTGAGCCAGCTCAACTCTTCAGTGGTTTGTTCTCCCCTTTCCTCTTTAAACAACCAGGGAGACTAATCATAGGCATTAGAGGGTTTTGGCAATGGCCGGTTAGCTCAGGTCCCCCACAGAGCTCCATTACAGGGTATCCACATCCATATCTTCCTACACACAGCAATGTAATGTAATCACCATAATTGCTGACCTCTCTTTTGAGAGTCTTGGCCAAAGGGAAGGGTTGAATGTTCTTCCCGAATGCATTATTTCCAAACACCTGTAGGTCTGTAGTTGTAGAACATGATGTCATGAGTTGTGATGAGGATGCTGTCCTAAGGAGCTGAGGATTGGCTGCAAAGGCATATGAGAGCCAACTCATGTGCCACATGCAGGCCAGTTACTCTGTAATTAACAAAAACAAGCTTGTTTTTTGCTGCTGTTGTCCAATTTACACCTATGTCTTTTGGGGCCATATTGGGAAATAAAATCTTCCTTTTCTCTCATGCCCCTTGTAACTATGTGCCCAGAATTGGCATATGATTTTTTTTTTTTTTAAGTTCAGGAGTTATGCTTCACTCCAAAAGGTCAGGATGGAAATCCAGTTTGCATCCAGAAGAAAATTGTTGACTATTCTCAGACTAGACCACATGAGGGCAGTGTAGCATTGGGAGTGCATGTTTTGACCATGGAATACAGAGCCTAAGGAGGAAATAATGCTGTGTGATGTCACATACACATCATTGTAATTTAGGAAATAAAACCGCAAAACCTGAGGAAATGCTCCCAGGAAGTCAATTCATATTTGAGAATAAAGAAATAAATGTCTAATTTTAAATGTACTTATATAGTTTTCTTATATAACATAATTGCTTGAGGCAGGCATGATTTATATTTGTATGAGGAGAGATTTTTCTATGAACTGAAGTTCTATCTTTTTAAAACGGGACCAGAACAGTATAGAAACAAAAAATCTGAACTAAAATATGTCCTGCTAATGAGCCTGGAGGCAAATTCATGTGCAGGTTTGCAGGTCTTCATGTTTTTCCAGGGAACACAAAGTTCTTCACAACTGACTTGTGCCATTATACCTCTTTTAAGCTAAGCAAGGGGCTGCCTCTCTGACTTTCTTTCATATTTGGGGGTGAATATAGAATGGATAAGAGAAAATAAAGGGTGGGGGCTTAGCAGGAAAGGTGGCAGGCTGCTCTGTTTCCAGTGAATCTCTAGCAGTGGTCTCATCACAGGGAGATGCATGGACTCCACTGTCTTTGATCTTTCCCCAATCAATTATTTGCAAACACCTTTTGGTAGTTTTCAAAGGGGACTAATAAACAAATCGATACCAATAAACAATTGATCGGCCTAGTGTGGTAGAGATATTTAAATTCTCTTTCCAAATATCACTGCATATGTTACCTAAATAACAAAGGCCAGTCACTGACTGTCTGGAAGGCATGCTACATTCCTTTCTCTGCTTCTTTTATGGGCCACAGAAACAACACCATAGTTCTTGAATACATTTCCCAGATTGTCCTAAGAAGTTCAGCTCTTAACTTGAAGTACGGTTCTTTGGAGAGTGTGGTTGTAGGGGAGAAATGGAGGAAAGATCTGGAGGCGAATGGAAGCTTCTTTAGTTCAACCTCAGTTGGCCCTTCCGTGCCACTTACAAATTCTTTCTTTCATCTCAAGTCAATAGCCTATCAAATTGCTTTCTGCATTTTTTACAGACCTCCAAATATAAACTCATTCCTCCCAGACTACAAACGTAACCTTGGCTATTTTGCTGAGATGGCTGAGGTGATGAGGCACGAACTCTTGACTTTCCTCCCTTCATTTCTAACTTTGTCTTTACTGATTCTCTTCAGTCTCTTCCAGGATCTCACTCTATCACACATCTCCCTAACCTCACCCCTGTCTCCTCAACTGCAATTGTGGAAAAAGTCTTTTATCTTATTTCCCTTTCCAGCCCTATCCTCTCTGCCTTCCTTCACACCAGATTTCTTGAAAGAAAGGTCTGTATAGGCCCACCATGCTCTGGACTTTCTTCATCCAGACCCTTGCATTATTCCACCTACCCCTCTCCAGAGACTACCTGTTAAAGCTCGCCAGTGAGTTACTCGTCCCCAGGTGGTCCAGTGGGTTGCCGTGGTGGCAACCTTGACCTAAAGTCCTCCCATCCCTCTCCCTTTGAAATTCTTTCTCCACCTGGATTCAATAGCACACTCACACATTCTCTGACCATTTCTCTTTAGTCCCTGTTGGCCCCAATTCCTCTACTTTCTCCTTAAATGTGGGAATTGTTTAGTACTCAGCCCCTTACTCTTCCACGTGTTCTTCTTTACTGAGCTCATGCCATCCTCCAACTTTTATATTTCAACTCTGATCTCTCTCTCAAGCTATGAACCCGATCTTCCAATGGAATACTGTCATTTCCACATGTATGTCCTATACCTCAAGCAAAAATTTCCAAAATAGAACTCATCTTTCCTGTACAGCCTCCATCTCCCCATCCTTAAGTAACTTCTCCTTCTTACCATTTCTCAACTCTCAAGTCAAAATTCCAGTCATCCTTGGCTCCTATTTTGCCATTGGTAAATTGAACATTGGGAGCAAAGAATGATGAAATGTCTTTTTAGAACCTCCCTTATATGCCCACAGACAGTACTCTACTTCAAGTCTTCATTTCATTGCCCGGACTTTTGAAATGATCACAAAATGAATGTCTTTCTCATTGATCTCTTCTTACTTATTCCAGCCCAACAAATAGCCATTAGCTATTTTCCAAAGCAGTCCTTCCCATACAAAAGAAACTGAAAATGTTAGTTGCTTTCAAAATATGAGGGAGAGGACCCCCCAAAATGGAATTTATTTATAAAAATTTTGTATTTATTCTTACATGTTTAAACTTCAGTCACCCTCAAAGTATTGCGTCTGATGCAATATGCCTATCAAGATGATTTTTCCATCGCTCAGAAGTTTGGAACTTGTCAATTTTGATGCCTTTTAGTGCTCCTGCCAGGTTTTTGTTTGTTTTGTTTCTCCTCCTCTACACTGGCAAAGTATTTCCCTTTGAGGTGTTTTTTTCATCCAAGAAAAAAAAAGTCTCTTGGGGCAAGATCAGGTGAATAGGGAGGTTGATGCTTGGGAGTCATGGTCAAAAGTTGCTCAACACTCAGCATGGTGTGGACAGGTGCATTGTCACGACAGAAGAACCGGTCACTTGTTTGCCACAACTTGAAACATTTCTTCCGCAAACTGTCTCTCACAACAACACTAGCTGGTTCAGTGGTGTCAATAGGTTCCTAGAACACTTACCTAGTAGGGAAGCCTGTACATTAAGGGTTTCACCTTCCAAAAGATAATTCTAGTTTTTTTTTTGAGGAGTCCCCCCTTGTGACACCCTGGCTGGGTGACAGCGACCTAAGGGAGAGAAAATTTACATTATGTACCATACTGTCCCTTTAAAATGTTGTGCCCAATCAATATATCATCTAGTAAAAATAAGCATGCTTAAGTTAAACATTAAGTATTATTTATTTAATTAAAAAATAAACAAAACATCTTCTTCAGTTATTCTTCTCAAAATCTGACACGTATTGCCGTCAGAATAAAATCAGACTTTATTCTGTCATTCAAAGCCCCTGAAGTCTGGCCAAAACCCACCCTTCTAGTTTTTTTCTTTTTTTTTTGCTCTGCTTTCTGTCTCCACTCTAGCACACTCTGCAGGCCAGGCCCGGGCCATCATTCTGGATTTGTAGCTCCCAAGCCTTTGTTTAAACCATTGCCTCTGCCTGCGGTGTCCTTCATCCCAGATGAAGACCCACCTTGCATCTTGCTTCACCTCCGATGGCATCAATTCCAAAGTGCTTTCCCAGATCTTAGTCTTTAGAACTCTTTTACTCTTTCCCTTCTGGAAGTTTCCTTGATGATTGTATCTAAGGCAGTCTGGATTTTAGTTGTTTGTGCACATGGGTACTCTTATCTTTGTGTATTTTGCACCCCTTTGTTAAACGCATTTCACACAATGGGTGCTCGATAAATATTTCTGGATGTCATTGGTTCTTGAGACACTGGGAAATCCAAAATTAGAACTGTTTGGATGTGAGGCCCAATGGCACCTTTGTGTCATCGCTGGTTTTTGTCATTGGCATTAAGAGAAGTACAAAGCTTGATGGTTGTCCTTTAGGTCAGTGCTTCTCTCAGTCTGGTCCTAGATCCAGAGTGCCTGCTAATGTGCAGATCCTTGGCTCCATCTGAGGCCTACTGGCTCAGAATCTCTGCATTGGGATTTGGCAATCAGTAAATGATGCAAGTATCCCACATGCTCCTTATGTGCATGAAGAGCCACTGCTCTAAAAGGATAGAGCAGGGTTTAGGAGAGAGGTTTTTTGAGAGCCACTGCTCTAAAAGGATAGAGCAGGGTTTAGGAGAGAGGTTTTTTGAGGAAGAGAATCCCTGAGGTTTCTCCAGCTTGATCCTGCTAGTCTGCTCTATGTTGCTCAGCTTCTGCCAGTCCTTCAACCTACTGCCCAGTCTGATCTCTGTGCCTGGCTGTGCCTCATGCTCCTGGAACGTGCTTTGCCCTCTGTCTCTCCTTTTAGGAGATTGACAGTTGAGCTGTCAGACTCTGACTCCCTGCAGAAGCTGTCTGGTGCCAGCACATCTTGATGGGAGAGGGGTAACTCAGAATTAAACAATAAGTTCATTTTTTTTTCAGTCTTCTCTTCTCTCCTGTAACTGCTGTAGGCAGATGATGGCTCTGTGTTGTAGACATGAGGCTCTTGTGTCAGGAAGATGTTGAGACTTGCCTAAGCCACTGATGTATTAATAGAATTAATGTCAAAAGCCCTGTCATCCAACCTTGGCTTTGTCAGTGACCACTTTGTCAATCAGTAAGTCAATCAATTAATCATCCAGTATTTAATGAATGCCGATTACGTATCCAGAAGTGTTTTATTAACATCTGCTGGCTGGGCTGGGCCCTGTGCAGAACTCAGTTCAGTGTCCTTACATTATCCCTGTTCTAGGATCTAATTCTGTACCATGTCGTCCGCAGTTGGCAGCCTTTGTGGTCATACCAGGTTGCTGAGCTGTATTTCACAGGAACACCACCATTTGCCACATAATTCTGTAGCCCCTAATGAAGTTAAGACAAGCAGGAGACAGATTAGCTATTTAACCCTCTAATGTGAACAGCTGCTTGGCAATCTTAGTTTGATGTTGTATCTCTGACCTTTGGGTTTTCCTTGAACTTCCTTGCATTAAAATTAGAAATTCTTCAAACTAATATGTGACTCTATGAAGGAAACCTTCTTTCCCTTCTGCTGATCAGTATACACATAAGAGCCCCAAACCACAGCACAAAGGGCCTTTGTTCTACTTAAAGTCCTTTTATAGGTTAGAATTATTATTTAAACCACCCGATGGTTCCCCAACCCTTTCTATAACTAATCAACCCAGAGGATTCCCTCATGCCACTAACTACCTCACATTTTCATTTATTTTCTAACAATCACAGTGAAACTATAGCTGTGAATGTACAACTCAGAAATCCAGTTAGGACTTCTGTTTTTTTCTGCCAACTCACTCTTTTTTTTGAACTGGAGTCTCACTCTGTCACCCAGGCTAGAGTGCAGTGGCACGTTCATGGCCACCCCGCTGTTGACCTGCTGATCTCTGGCGATCCTTCTGCCTCAGCCTTCTAAGTAGCTGGAACTACAGGCGTGCGCTACCATGCCTGGCTAATTTTTTAATTTATTATAGAGATGAGTTCTTGCCAAGTTGCCTGGGCTGTTCTCAAACACACAGGCTCAGGCAATCCACTTGCCTCAGCCTTCCAAAGTGCTGGAATTACAAGCTGAGCCACCGAGCCCGGCCCCAACTCACTCTTTAATGAGCCAGAGACAGTAAAATAAGTTCAACGTGTTTAATAAAGTCAACTCAAACTGGAATTTCTGTACCAAGAATGTCCTATAGGTTATTACACCTTCTGCTAGGTCACTCAGAGTACCATAGACTGGCATTCAAACATCACAGAGTACCAAAAAGGAAGTCAGTGTCTGAGCAAAGATGCTGGATGCACAGAATCATGGGTAAGATCTGAAAATTTCTGGCCCTCTTTATTTATTAGATTTCATGTGATTTTCAAGGTAGCCCTAAAACTAGACCCTTATGTCGATTTGCATTGCAGTACTCAAGGTATCTATGGGAAACATCATTGGTCCATCTCAAGTTTGAAGGATAATAGGCACCTGTGGTTATTTCTACTCTCTTTCAGTTCAGGACTTGGTCTGTGACTTCGACTTCCTGACCCTGTTTAGAACTAGCTCATGCCACCACGGGTGCAGGGAGCAGAGTCCTCCACTGAGATGAATTTTACTTCCGTATTGTTCCATGCTCTGTTTCAGGCTGCATGATGCACGTGCTCTTCCTTTTTCCATCTCATTTCACCATTCAATGAATGCCCTGGCTGAACCAGAGGAGCCAGGAAACAGTGCTACTCGATGAGCTGTTGACATTGTCCCCTATAGCCTCCAACAACTTCCTCATTAACATCTCTGGGTGGGCCAGAATTCCCATGGATTGCTGTTGTCCGTCCATGTGTGTCACGCATGTATCATGTGTCACTCCACAAAACTCACACAGTTTTGCTGAATGATGCCAAGTTAAAACCTTCTTCACATACCCTGTTATCCTTATCACTGCTCTAGGTGAAATTGCAAATACATATAATCTCTGCTGAATCATTTTTGGCTATCTCGATGGACATGAGTAAAAGTTAATTGACTGCATCAAGCCTACAGAACTAGTTAAAGGCAAGACAAAAGAACTAAGGTTGTATAACTTTCTTCTAGGATCTCATAACAGAATGTCCCATCTAAATAACATCAAGGAGAAATGGAATAACATGATTTTCATTCCTTAGAATCTCACTTTGATGAAAAGATAATGTTGCATTTGTAACTTTTAATTTTACCTTCTTCACTTATTAAAATGCGTGATGTGGACCAGAATCCCTGATTCTACATTATTTTTTTCACTTAGTACTGATGCATCTGAAAGTAGAATAAGAGTTCCATTGCTATTTAAGTATATTAGTGGTGTTATTGCTGCTATGTGTCATTTTTATTTTTAAAACAAGCATTTTATAATCACCTACTCAATGTCTAAATGTTTTACAAACCTTTTCTATATTCTTCATAACATATAAGGTGTATATTATCATTATAACCCTGCAGAACAAGAAAGAGACTCAGAAAATCTGTGTAACATGTGAAGTCCTTTGTTCAGTAACATGTAACAGTTTCTCAATACATATTAGCTAAAGTTATTTTTCTCAGTCACCAGCTACTACATAGCAGAATTTGAGTTCAAACTCAAATATAACAGAATATTTTTGTTAACATACACATACTGCCTCAATTTTCACACTTGATTTCATAAGCAAAAATGTTATTTTAATCCTGTTTATCTGAGCAGCTTGCATAAACTATATTTATTTTCCAATATCTCTGACATTAATTTATATGACTGTCCACTTGTGTATCTTCTTGTTTTATTTGTTCTAGTTTGGTTTTGTTTTTAGTATTTCATATTGTACACTGCCATGTTTTTAAGAAAATCTATAGAGTTTAGCTCCACCCCCCCAAACCCCCACGCTCCCTACCTCACCCACCCCCCACACTCCACCCCCACGGGGGATGAGAAGAAGGTAATAGTGAGTCAGATCAAAGTGAAATGAAACAGTTCTGCTCCAGGGAAGAGCAGAAAACTTCCCTAAAAGTAGAGGCTCCTAGCACTACCTTATACAGCAGGTTGAGTGAAACCTAACTCTAAAAATAGGACTTGCTTTCAACGACAGGACAGGACATTTGGATTCTGTTTTATATCCAACTGAAGTTTTGGAAAGTGCTTCTAGCATTTCCTTTAGAGGAACTCCAAAAACAGTTTCTCTATGAGCTCTTCTGAAAAAAATCTGTGAGAATTTGGAACTTTATTTGCGAATTAATAACTGCCCATAGTTTTTCTTTTGGAAGCAGGAAGGAATTCACTTTACATTATGATGAAGAGCTTCAGGTCTGGACATCCTGCATGCCCTCTTCCCTGGAAGCACAGTTGTCATAGCTACAGGGGTCTCACTTGTGGCTTGGTCCAAGCACCGTTCAGGCATCTGTGCAAAAGTCAGTGGCTAAGGGGTCTCAACAGGTAACACATCATTGAATCATTTTCATTTTAAAGGTCTCTACACCTTGCCAGGAGGCTCAGCTTTGGTGAAAACTGGAAGAGCACTCAGCTGGTTTTTTTGCAGTTCCCTTCCTTGATTAAAATACAAATGAACAACCGGGCTCGGTGGTTCAGCCTGTAATCCCACGCCTTAGGAGCCTGAAGTTAGTGGATTGCCTGAGCTCGTGGGTTCGAGACCTGCCTGGGCAACTTGGCGAGACCTCATCTCTACAATAAGTCAAAAATCAGCCGGGTGTGGTAGCGCGCACCTGTAATTCCGGCTACTCAGAAGGCTGAGGTGGAAGGAACGCCGGAGCCCAGCAGGTTGAGGCTGCGGTGGCAGGGAGCCTGCCATTGCACTCCAGTCTGGGCGACAGAGTGAGACTCCAACTCAAAAAAAAAAAAAAAATACAAATGAACAAGGTGGACACACACACACACACACACACACACACACACACACACACACACACACGAGTCATTGAATTAGGTCAGAAGTAGACCTTGGAAGATGAAAGTAAAGTCCTGGAATCAGTGATGTTACCTGCATAATTTTATGTTTAAACATAAGAAAGTTGATTTTGAAAGGCATCTTGGCCGGGTTCAGGCTGCATCTTGGGCTGCTGTCGCCCAGCGCTCTTGCCAGAAGACCCTGATTACAACTGAAAATGTCAGGTCTGAGCTATGATTATGCCTGCAGGACCCCGTGCCTATAGCTTGAAAGGAGGTTGCCAGCTTCTGGAGGAGTGAAAATCATGTGCAGAGATTTCTGGAGTGTGACTGGGAATAGCTAAGGCTTTGGCAAGCTTAAGACTGAGAGTCAGAGCCTCAAACTGTGATTCAAATTGGCATATGATTCTAAACTTGTTTGCACCATTCTCTAATTGTTTCATGGGTGATCATATCTCCCTAGCAAGCCTAGGAGCATCTGAAGACAGAGAGCATGCTATTTTTGATTTCCCAAAATAATCTGCCAGAGTCATAGGCTCACCTTATTGACTGATTGTCACTGTCAGTGACTCTATCTGGAGATAAAAAAACAGCTTATGTTTCAAGTAACAAAGGAGTGTGTCATACAGTCATGCTTCTGTGGTATTTCATTGATTCATTATGATGGAAATAGTCTATGAAGCAGACATAAGCCAAATTCACACACTATCTGGGCATCTTGTGGCAGAGAGAAGAAAGGCGTGGGCAGATTGAGAGGCAGGGACATGGTGGAGAGGAGCCAACTTGTGTTCAGGCAGGGACACAGACAGAAGCTCTCCAAGGAGGATAGGGTCAACACCAAGAGTCCCTGAGAGTAAGCCTTGAGACTGCAAAATCCCCTGTCCATCAGTAGACTGACCCACATTCATTCATTCCTGTAGTCTCCTATTCAGATGTTAAATATGGTATGGCAGGTGCTATGCTCAGTACTATGAATACACACATGAGTACACATGATCTCTGTCTCCAAGGTGAGACAAACCTGTAAGCAGATAAGTGAAGATATTGCGCACAATACCATGTGGCAGTGGGATTTGATGAAAAGGGGTTTTGCCCAAGAAGAAAGTGGGACTTGCTTTGAATACAAGTTTTGTTGTTACTCTTGGCTGTATGAAGGGGCATTTTGAGTGTCTCCTCATCTTTAAGTATGGGTAATAATACCCACTACATGGGATTGTTGAAAGAATAAAGGGAGAAACACATACAACTGATAGCTCATGCAGTGCACATGATAGACCCTCAGAAAATACTCAATTCCTTCCTCTGACAAAGGACCGTGCAGTGCTGTGGGTGCACAGGGGCAAGCCCAGGAAAGGAGGGGAGATTCCACCCAGGAATAGCATTTAAATCTGATTCTGAAGAATAAATAACTGTCTTGTTCAACCAGTTAGTCAGCCAATGTCTACAGAGCACCATTATGTGCCAAATATTGTGCCAGATCCTGGGGATATAAGAGGGTAAACATGAAAAACATGATCCTGGTTCTTGTAGGGTCTCTTCCAGGGGGGAGACAGACCAGACCAAGCAGACAGACACAGTGATTCTAAGCAGGGAGCCTGAGATGAGGAAACATTTTTCAAATGACTTCAGGGACTTCCAGCAAGAGCAGCAGGCAGAAGCAGCCCAAGAAGCAACTGAACAGGCCCAGGTGCCTTTCCAAATCAAATCTCTTGTGTTTGAACATAAAATTGCTTAGATGAGATAATCAGTTCCAAGACTTTAAATTCCATTTCCAAAGCCTAGTTCTGACCTAACTCAATGACTCCTTACTTATGTGACCATCTTTTGATTGTTATTATTGTTTTTTTGAGTTGAGGTTTCACTGTCACCCAGTCTGAAGTGCAGTGGCACCATGGCCACTCACTGCAGTCTTGACCTCCTGGGCTCAGGTGATCCTCCTCAGCATGCCAAGTAGCTGGGACTACAGGTGTGCATCACCACTCCCAGCTAATTTTTGAATTTTTTGTAGAGACAAGGTCTCACTATGTTGCTTAGGTAGATCTCAAACTCCTGGGCTCAAGCAATCCACCCATCTCAGCTGCCCAAAGTGGTAGGATTACAGACATGAGCCACCATGCCCTCTCTCATTATTGCTATTTTTTTTTTTTTTGAGTTGGAGTCTCACTCTGTCACCCAGACTGGAGTGCAGTGGCTGCTCCCAGCCACTGCAGTATCGACCTGCTGGGCTCCGGCGATCCTTCTGCCTCAGCCTTCCAAGTAACTGGAATTACAGGCATGTGCTACCACACCCGGCTGATTTTTTGATTTATTGTAGAGATGAGGTCTCACTGCCCAGGCGGGTCTCGAACCCACGGACTCAGGCAATCCACTCACCTCAGCCTCCCAAAGGCGCGGGATTACAGGCTGAGCCACCGAGCCTGGCTCATTATTGCTATTTTTTAATCAAGGAAGGGAACTGTACAACCTACTGCTCAAATACCTGTTGAGTACTTTTCCAGTGTTTTCATCAAAGTTGAGCTTTCTGTCAAAGACTAGTACCTGAAGTGATTAGACTTTGGGAGAAAAGGGTAAAAAGGAGAGAAAGGAGAGAGGTGCATGTGACCTAGTAGGGCTCCTTAGCCATTGACTTTTGCAGAGATGCCCGAGCACTGCATGGGCAGAGCCCAGTGTGAGGCTCCTGAAACTTGGACATCTGTGCTCATAGGGATAGGGCCTGGGAAAACCTCTGGCCTCATATCATCCAAGAACCAAAGGGTGAGGGAGAGCAAGTCATGCAAAGAGGGAGGGGAAGAGCATTCTAGGCAGAATCGCATGCACAATTGCTCCAGTACAGAGAAAGATTCAACTGGGCAAGTGAAAGGAGAATAGATTAAAAAGGGGACGAGAGTAGCACTTGATGACATTCAAGGAAAAAGGATTCAGGGAAGTTCATTCCAGAGAAAACAGCATGTGCAAAGGTGGACTTACAGAAAAGTCTGGCACTTTTTTTTTTTTTTTAGTTGGAGTCTCACTCTGTCACCCAGGCTAGAGTGCAGTGACACACTTAAGGTCACCACAGTCTTGACCTGCTGGACTCAGGTGATCCTTCCACCTCAGCCTTCTAAGTACCTGGAACCACATGCACGTACCACCATGCCTGGCTTTTCTTCTTTCTTTCTTCTTTATTTTTTTATTGTAGAGATGAGGTCTCTCCAAGTTGCCCAGGATGGTCTCGAACACCTGGATTCAGGCAATCCTCTCGCCTCTGCTTCCCAAAATGCTGAGATTACAGGTGTAAAACACTGCACTCAGCTTGAGTCTGGCACATTCTAAGAACAGAGAGAGCTTTACTGTGGTGGCACTCTAGGCTGGAGGAAAGAGAGGTTGGCAGGAGATGGTACTAAGGAGGTGAGTGGGCTTGGAGGATCTTGCTTGTGTTACAAGTGAAGATGCTTACATTTTGTTCTGCTTGCAAGTGAGAATCTGCACAGGTTTTTATGTGGAAGCGTGGATGCATGATTTGACTGTAATTGCGTAAAGAATGAATTTAAAAAGAGGTAGGAGGAGATGATCAAAAGATGGCTGAGAAAACAATCCTAGGAGAGACTGCAGTAAGAGAGACAGGAAGGATTAGGTTCAAGGGACAATCCTGAAGTGGAAGCAACACGATGGAAGAATCAGGGATGACAATGAGGTTTCCAATTTGGGAAGCACACATTCCATTTGCCATCAAAATGATGATGCCAGCCGGGCTCGGTGGCTCAGCCTGTAATCCCGCGCCTTTGGGA